>NW_003303703.1:649818-652551 GCF_000142945.1 Phytophthora infestans T30-4 | reverse complement strand
GTAGCAAAGCCTAAACACTCTTTGACATGATAACGAACTCCTCCTTTCCATAGATGCGGTGCAGAGGCCTTCTTTTGGCGGAGGAACTCGTAGGTCTTCACAACCAAGTACTTCTCAGCAGCAGTCAATTTCTTACCGGCGACCATTTGAAAAGTAGTGAACATTATTAGATGCTGTGAAGTTCTTACGAGAATAAATAGACACCAAGCTATCTATTAAGGGGACCACACAACGAAATCGGCTCTACGGTTGCGGAGTTACATTCCTCTAATTTAAGATAAAATATATTACCATTTTTGTCCAAGCCTTTTTGGCCGGGATAATAAGCAGCTTACCCGTCGACCTCCGAGCGGATGAGCCCCATCATGGAGATCCGTGCGTATGATTGACGACGCCAAAGAATATAGCTTACCACTTCGACAAGATCCAGGATCCGACATTACGAAGATTTTTTCCCCACAAAATAGAATCTTGTCCGACATTAGTAAACCGACGTCGGTGTTCTTGCACATCAAAATAATTTATTCCATGCATCTTCCACATATAAGAATGTACCCAAACGGCAAAATCGTCTACATCACGACTTTACATGTAGCGCTATCCATTATCATTACGCCAGGAGGCCAAAGTTATTTGCTTCTAGCCACCCTGCCAGCAATTTGTATCTATTAAAAAGTGTCCTACCATACCGAAATCGACTAACGCTACGTGGAAAGCCGTGTTCAAGTGGCGTTTGCTAATGTATTAAACACACCCGGAGTGCGACGGCTACCACATGGCGATCGTCAATGCAATAATTACCAGTCCGATCCTACTCCATGCGTTCAACCTCGAAGTATACAACACACGAACTCAAGTAACCAAATTCGTTCTAATACGATGCAGTAGAATTGCTAAGTACCTGATATCGTGTGTACAGGCATACGAGCCAAAACCTGTCGTTCACCTCCTGCACGTCAGTCACCCATTGGCCTCGCAAAATACGACAGGTGGCAATGATTGTCTTGGTTTGAGACTGTCAGACGTAAATACCTTTCGGGGTTGCAGTGTTGGTCTTGATTTGCATCATCTGCCTAGAAGCGGGAAGACAAGCAGAGGAGGCCTTAACACTGTCAGTGACGCAGAATGGTGCGGTGGTTTAAAGGTTTGGTGACTTAAGTGGGACCCATTGGAAGTTATTAGCGTAGGTTAGACAGGTGGTGTACGCGTCGCACACTGCGCCAGCAGTATGACACTTGCTAAATCAACGCATGGTCTACACATAGGGTAAGTAGCTCACCACAATTGTATGTGGATAAAAGTTTGGACGGAAGAGAGAGTTTCCATCCTATTGTTTATTCTCGGTCAGATTGGGTCAGTCATCTCATATCGGATAGGAACTGCCGGACCCAAACTATAACGTTGAAGTTGATGCAAATCTTTTCGGAACAAGGAATTGACGTTAATAAAGATCACATACATTTCTGGTTATAGTAAACAGCAGCTATTAATATTTTTTACACTTACGATACCTTCTAGAAACGTTTTATAATATAGTACCCACAACAACAAAAACAAACGCGGAACCAGCCAGTTAACCAAAGTGATGCAAACCGTTTCAATATTTTTGATCAAAGCAACAATCTATACGGTCTCTAGAAGAAAAAAACTCTTATCCCTACTGTAGACTTACGACGGTGCGTCCATTCAGTGGTAGCACGGGGCGAGCGTTGTTGCCGTTGTCCGTCACAGACAGCTCCTTCAGCTGCGTCTGCAAGCGGGTGAAGTCCGCCGACGAGATCGACATGGGCTGCTGCACGACCCACCAGTCGACGATCTCGTCACAACCAGGAGTCGTGAGGCTACCCGGGTAGTTGTAGGTGCGGACGGCGTTGGTGTTCACGACGTTAGCGTACGATCCACTCAATAGAAGCGATAAGGCACAAATGTTAGCAATCTGCTCTGACTCGCACAGGGGTTAACCATTCTGGGGCTGATAACTTACAGGCTCATAGTGGTTGCAGTGTCCGGCGTGACAGCTTCCATCCCGTCGAGCACCGAGACCATCCACGGGTCCGTCGTGTCTGTGTTCGCTACTTGCAGAAAGACACCCACGACCATAAGAGCAGAGCCGTCTGCGTTGCTGTGGACAAAGTGTGTTACGTAATTGCGCTGGTATTCTGGACAGTAGCAGAAAGCGAGTAAAATCTTGTTACTTCCCTGACTACCTCGACCGCAACTACGGTTTCTTCTTGAGTATGCTTCTCTCTCAAAAGCAAAAGGCAAACTGTGGCCAGATCTCTTGAGTCCTTACAGCTAAACTTTCCGTCCTTAGTCTTCGACCACCTTTCTCCTTCTGGGACTGTACGTGCTGTCCCTTTCTCTTTTTTTAAATAAAGGCAAAGGCTCCACCCACAATTTTAAAAGCCGCGCCTCCGCGAAAAATCTCTCTCGCGAAAAAAATTTTCTTTTTCTCTTCAATTCGGTTCCCCAAAAAGAAATATTCTCCCCGAAAATTTTTCTCTTTTGGGTTTTTCCCGGGCGAATTGGTGGAACTCGCTTTCATCGAGAGGTCTTGTCTATCAGCGCTCACCCATGGTTCTCAGAGGTCGCAGGATTTCTCTCTTTCACTTCCTATATAACACCTTCTGTCGAACCATATCTCTCACGTAGTGTAGACGTAACTCAATATGACGTGTCTTTCTGCTGTACGTGGGGTGAGTAGCTAGTGAAATCGCTGCTTGGTTGTCAATT
>NW_003303703.1:642760-645319 GCF_000142945.1 Phytophthora infestans T30-4 | reverse complement strand
TGACGACCGGCATGATGATGCCGGCGCCGCTGGCCTGAATGATCCGGCCTGATCAAAATGATGCTGAACGTCGGGCCCCTACTGTAGGGCCTCCCAACAACGGGCAGCCAGCGTTTTAGAAGCTAGCATTTATATCGAACAATATTTTTCTTGAAGGAAGATGGATACTCGCACCTATCGCACTCTTCTTTATAGCCAGTGACCTTTTGTGCGGGGTCCCGTACAGCCTTAGTGGTAACAATGTCCAATTTAGGTCGCTGGAACAGGAAATTGCAAGTGTTTCTTAGCTCGCTCGGTTTATTTCATTGATAATGAAGCATGTGCTTAGAACAGACAGGTAGTCATTTAATTCTACCGCAGTCTATCGTCGTTTTACATGTTTATTGAGGCTCTGGTGCAGGCGACACATCTCTTATGGTACGTTAGATGGAACAGAAGAAGCACTGCATGGGGTGAACATCTCTAGCTGTATTAGACTACTGGTCGCTCAAACATCGTCACCTACAGCCTTGAATGTGGATTTCTTGACGATGGCAATGCTTATTTACTTGTGCGTTTACAGCGCTTGTAGACTCACTAAGCTTAACATGGTCTTGCACTTGTCGCAGATACATTATACGAACTCGTTTACCCAATCAGCTACACGAAATACCATCTCGTACAGTTTACCAGCGTTTTATCGTGTTGGGTCTACATTCTTCGTGTGATATTGCTGCGCTTAGCCAAGGTGTAAAAAAGTTTTATAAGCTCATCAACTACTACGTCTTCAACAGCAAGACACCATCATCGTCATGTTTAAAGCAACGCTGCAGCCCAGGTAACTGCTGTATTCAATAGTTACGAAAGATGATTGTTCACAATGAGCTTGTAGTCATCCGGTTACTTGTTGTGGTAGTACCAGCTGCGGTACAGCATACGGAGATTGTCGTACTCCTCGTCAGGAATTCTGTTACCGAGTTTGACAGGGCTGTAGCCGTATGCTTCCAATCTCTTAAAATAATTCAAGAGGCTTCCACTCACATTGTTAGCAGTTCGCTTCTGGGCTTTGTTTACATACACCGTTAGCTTGTCGACGTTGAAGAGGTTGGCAGCATTCGCCCTTTCCTCTTCATCGTCGTCGTCGCGATAATCGTTGCTGTCGAAGCGCAAAAGCCTCTTCTCGCGCTCAGCACCAAGGTGAACTGAAACTTCTGGTGATGCATACTTCGCGATATTGGGCATGGGCTCGGAGGCTTCGGCTGCAGCATTAGCGCTTGCGATGATAGTGGTCACAGTAGCGACTACTAGATAAAGGCAGGACAGACGCATTGGTGAACGGCGGTGGCTCTTGATCCGAAATGAAGACAGTTGGGGCACAAAGTGATGGCTTTCGTACGACGCAGATTGCAGAGTGAAATTGTTAGCTGCTTTCGTGTGCTCAGCTACTTCGATGTCTAGTGATATCAATATTACAAAGTACAGGTGTCACAACGCAAGCCAGGTCTCTGTATGGGACAGTATGTGAAAAAGGCAGGGCATTGATTAGATACAGGTTACGATATCCTGAATATCCACTCGGTTTCTAAATCGGTTTATATATATTGCTTGTCTGGTCCTCTCTTTTAGACTGCTATGCTTTCTGTTCAGTAGTATATTAAACCACTTGAAAACTTCAAAAATTGGGAAGCGTTCGTCAGAAGCACGTTTCCCTGAACTATAATGTTACTGGTCGTAACGCTACACTTCACCGTCGTTGACTGTAAGCGATAGTGTTACGTAATTGCGCTGGTATTCTGGACAGTAGCAGAAAGCGAATAAAATCTTGTTACTTCCCTTACTACCTCGACCGCAACTACGGTTTCTTCTTGAGTATGCTTCTCTCTCAAAAGCAAAAGGCAAACTGTGGCCAGATCTCTTGTGTCCTTACAGCTAAACTTTTCCGTCCTTAGTCTTCGACCACCTTTCTCCTTCTGGGACTGTACGTGCTGTGCTTACTAAGTCGTACAGCTCACCCAATATCTTAACACGCCGCCCTCCGAGATAGCTCTCTCGGAACTAATCTTCATCTCTCTTCACTCTGCTCCCACACAGTACTTTCTCACGATACTTCTCTCTTTCGGTCTCACGGCGAGTCTTGCTGATCTTCGGTTTCATACCTATGATGGTCTTTGTCCTATCAAGCCGCGTCAACCCCATTGGTTTCGTCAGAAGGTCCGCAGGATTTTCGTCTCCTTTCACGTTCCATAGTTTAACACCTTTCTGTCGAACCATATCTCTCACGTAGTGTAGACGTAATTCAATATGACGTGTCGTTCTGCTGTACGTGGGGTGAGTAGCTAGTGAAATCGCTGCTTGGTTGTCAATTCCAAGTTTAAATGACAGAGTGCTCTTACCGACAATCTCCGACAAGATGTTCTTAATAGAAGCTCCTTCTTGACACGCCTCACAAGCCGCAGCATATTCTGCTTCTGCAGTGCTTAGCGCAAAAATTGTTTGTCGTCGCGCAGCCCACGTCACCGGTCCTCCCAAGCCGATCATCATCACATATCCAGTTACGCTTTTCTCGTGTCCGGACAATGC
>NW_003303703.1:573533-642292 GCF_000142945.1 Phytophthora infestans T30-4 | reverse complement strand
CGTAGCATAGATAAAATAATTCACGTAGATAAGAAGGAGAGCAATAGATTGCCCTTCAAATCGGAAATACATGCAGGGTTCAGTCGTACTTCTCTCCATTCCTTTTTCACTCAGCCAGCTGTGCAGCTCGTCGTACCATTCACGTCCACTTTCATGCAAACCATACAACGCATTCTTCACCTTGTAAACCCATCCTGGTTTGAGTGGGAATCCTATGATTCGTCGAATGAATGCGAGTTGTTTCTTCGGTGCATTCAGGTAGGCTGTGTTGATATCACCTTGGTAGGCAACCAAACGGTAAATTTGGCAAAGTGCAACAAACAATCTGAATGATGCCATTCGCGCCACAGGTGAGAATGTATCCAATACACTGAAGTCAATACCTGGTACCTCTTTGTCTCCACGAGCACAGAGGCGAGAGCGATAGCGCAAAATATTTCCAAAATCATCAGTCTTGGGCTGAAATCGCCACATCGTCTCAAGTGTTTTCATCCCTATTGGGATGTCCGTCTCCGGAACCAGCTCAAGTACGTATTTTTCAACCATTGCTGACACTTCTTTCTCCATTTCTTTCCACCATTCGGCTCTCTGGGGTGAGTTCATCGCCTGGGATACTGTTCTTGGGACTTTAAACTCCGAAATGTACCATGTGCGTTGCTGTGGCTGCGTAGGCGTCTCTGTAATAAGTGCAATCGCGGTTAGCGCAGCATACACTTGCATCTCGTCAGCAGTTAAATCTTCTTCTCCAGGCTTCGATAACTCTCTCATACCCCTCTTTAAGTGCTGTTTCTTCTCCTTTTCAGCACCATCTTTACTTCCATCACTAAGCGTATTCTCATCCACGTCGTCGAGCAGCGATCTTGCTATTAATTCTGCGTATTCAAATTGCTCTTCAGCTTCTTGGTCAAGATCCTCTGATTCTTCTTCCAAACTCGAGTCCACTGTCTCCTGACACGTGCTAGTATTTGGTTCACTATCATCGTCAACAGCAAGTCTGATGTGTTTCATACTGTCACCAACTCGTTTTCGACGATCCACTTCAGGATGCACCGCCATGGTGTTTCCAAAGCTTGGCAGCGGTTTCCGTAGCCATGGCGGCTCTCTGACGCTTGGGCCCATCAGATCTTGAGCTATGTTGCTCGGTATTGACGGTAGCATTGCTGTTATCTCCGTCACTCCCCCCTACGACTGGTGAGTCGTAATCATGACGGCCTGCGCTTGTTAGATCTGGTCGCTCAGCTAGCACCCAGTCTCTTACGCGGCAAACAAAATCAGTGTGGTGTCGATCTTTGTATAGCACTCGTTCGTTGGCAGTGATTTCTCCAGCAATTAATACTGAACCTTCTGCAGGAAAATAGACTTTGCATCCAAGAACTCCATCACGATAGCCAAGCACAAATCCAATCTTGCCGTTGTCGGCAAATTTGTGACGTGACGGCCCAACCTTCGTGTGTGCGTAGCCTAGAGCTCCGAATTTTCTAATATGGTGAATATCTGGGCGTCTTCCCCACATTCCTTCGTACGGCGTGCAGTTAATTGAACTTGAGAGTGATCGATTCTTAAGATACACTGCATAATACAGTGCTTCGATCCAAAATGACGTCGGGAAGCCCGATTCCTCCATCATTGTCTTCATCATACCAATTATCGTCTGACGGGTACGCTCCACCATGTTCAGCCGAGATGTTTTCGGTGGTATGACGGTATGTATTATGCCGTGTTCCTGGTACCATGTTGTGATCTGTCCATTCTTGAACTCACCACCGCCGTCTGTAATGATCTCATTCACCTTCCACTCTGGTGATTGCCTTTCAGCCCAAACGACATATCGCTTCATCAGTGCATTAATTTCCTCCTTCTGCTTGGTCTGCACCGGATAAATCGTTGTAAACCTCGTGTGAGCGTCCATTATCACCAATACTGCCTTGAAACGTACAGTTGTAGTGACTTGGCGAAAATAGCAGATCGGCAAACACTAACTGGTTTCGTCGTTTCACTCCACGATCTAGTTGTTTCAATGGTGTTTTTGCGCGTTGTTTTCCAAGTTGACAGGCTTCACACATGTCAAAGTCCCTCTCTCTTAACATCATCCCTTCAACCAAGTTTTGATCGGCCATTTGCTTCACAAATAAAGGGCAGATGTGGCCTAGTCGCTCGTGCCAGCTCTGCCAGTCTGCGACGCCATCACTAATTGCGTAGTTGATCATTGTCTTTGGCGCTGACTGGTTTTCTTCCGACTTTTTCCCTGGTAAGAATGAGTTGTCTGCTGTGAACGTCCACAGCTTGGACGGTTGTACCTGCACCTTAAGTGCTACTTCACCGTTCATTTTCAACGTGTATTCTCTCGTCGAGTCGTCATATGAGTTTTGGAATCCTTGCTCCGTTGCCGCCGACTGGGAGAGCAAATTTGTCCGATGTGGCGAAAAGTATACGTTCTCGACTCGAAGAACTACTGGATTGTCGTTAACATTGACCCATAAGTCAATTGATCCAATGCCGATTGGAGTACTCTTGCCGTTGTAGCCATGAACTGTAGCTCTATCTTGTTCTTCTAGCGTTAGATCACGGTAGTTGACAAAGTATCTCTTATCTCCGGCCATATGCTGTGTTGCTCCATTGTCGAACACCCAAGTCTCCGGCTGGTATTCAAGCTTCTGTTGGTACTTGGCAGTGCCTTTCTTCGACTGTGAACCTTCTCGTGAGTAGGCGCGTCCCTCCTGCTTTTGCGCAGATCCTTGTGGTTCGCGGCTAGCCACCCCCGACGAATGAGTGAAGTTGGCATGATTGCGGACGTTACCGACACTACTGCCATTTTGGCTCTTCGGCTCCGGCTTCATCTCTTCTGGGCAGTTTCTTCGAGTGTGCCCCGGCTGGTGACAGCCAAAGCAGCTCTTGTTCTCTCGATCTTCTTCATACTGGCGCTGCTGCTCGTCGGTTTTTCTCTTGAAGTACCCCGAGTACTTCTGACGGCCACCGCTGTTTATGGTAGACTTGTCCTTGTTACGATTCTGGTACTTTGGCATCGGCTTGCCACCGTTACTGCGGTCACCTTGCCGACCGCCTCCAGCTTCATCTCGTACATCGGGATTAATTCGAACTTGGGACTGTTTATCCACTAGCTCCTCCTTGTCCAGAACGAGGATCATTGACTTCACTTGATCTGGTGTCTTCATCGTGTGGAGGCCTCCAGTTAGCATGAGAGTTCTCAACTCTCTGTAAAATGGCAGCTGCGACACAGATCGAACCATGAAGTTGACCATCCAAGAGTCACTAACGTCTGCATCCAGTACAACCAACTGTTCGCGTAACCTCATCATGTACAGTAAGTGGTTCTCAACGTCTGCACCTGGCCGACATGATGCACTTTCGAGCTTCTGACGAACGGCACGTTGTGTGTACAGTGTAGTCATCTCGTTTTCACGCCCTTTCCAAGCGCGAAGCCAAGTAGTTCCACATGTCTGAACCCGTCGTCAAACCGCATTACTTGCTGGGCGAGGGTGCACGATAGTGAATATGCAATCAACTTGGCGAGTAACTGGTCTTGCCGCATAAATCGTTGCTCCTCCTCGTTACCATTGGTGTTTCGGTACTCAACACTTTCGTCACAGATGTCGTCCAAACGCCAGCCATTGTCCTCTACGTTGTAGCAAGTCAGGTATCTCATCATGGTGCGCTTGTAAAGAGGCCAATCGCGTCCATTCCAATTCACTGGACGGCCATCTTTATTCCACTCTACCTCCGCTTTCTTGGCTTCTGAGTCTCCGTTTCCTCTGTTCCGCATCGTTGGGCTCATAACCCTGTTACGTAATTGCGCTGGTATTCTGGACAGTAGCAGAAAGCGAATAAAATCTTGTTACTTCCCTTACTACCTCGACCGCATTCTTCTTGAGTATGCTTCTCTCTGAAAAGCAAAAGGCAAACTGTGGCCAGATCTCTTGAGTCCTTACAGCTAAACTTTCTGTCCTTAGTCTTCGACCACCTTTCTTCTCTGGGACTGTACGTGCTGTGCTTACTTATTCGTACAGCTCACCCAATATCTTAACAAAGTGGACCTCTCCGTCCAGCGGCTTCATGTATTATTAATAATAGGCGTCGCACCGCACCGCAGCCGTCCTTCGGTCGGGCTTTACATGTTAGCTAAAGACGTTTTACGCGGCTTTCCACGCAGCGTTAATCGATTTTGATATGGTGGGACACCTTTTGGAAGGATACAAATTGCTGACACGGTGACTAGAAGCAAATAACTTTGGCCTCTAGGCGTAATGATAACGGATGTCGCTACATGTAGAGTCGTGGTGTTAGCGATTTTGCTGTTTGGGTACATTCTTATATGTGGAAGATGCATGGAATAGATTATTTGATGTGCAAGAACACCGACGTCGGTTTACTAATGTCGGACAAGATTCTATTTTGTGGGGAAAAAATCTTCGTAATGTCGGATCCTGGATCTTGTCGAAGTGGTAAGGTATATCCTTTGGCGTCGTCGATCATACGCACGGATCCCCATGATGGGGCCCATCCGCTCGGAGGTCGAAGGGTGAGCTGCTTTATTCACTATCACACGCCACCACCAAAATTGTCAGCGTTTTACGCTATTTGCTCTAAAACATGCCGACATTATTTTGAAGAATTTTTTTTATTACTCTTGCATCTTGCTGTTGAGGCATACATCGCAAAGTCAGCTAACTGAGTGTGAACGGCACCAAATCCCATTTATACACGCACTCAGATCGATGACAGAGAATTCTGGTACCGCACGTAAGTGACACGTCAATGAATGCTTAACCATTCAAATCTATTGGGAAACTTTCCTGCCACACCGAATCACCACCGCAACGCTCCCTATACTACTGTATACAGTCGTGCACCTCGTCTTTGGCGGGGTGGACTATATAGAGTCTACGAGCTGCGAATTTTTATAGAGGAACAGATGAAATCCAAATGTACTACTTTGCATTACCTCAATTAAGTACAAATCTCAAATCCATCTTCGACACAATACCAGTGTGATTCCAACAGTTTCGTATGGTCATTGTCGATACGTCTTGCCAACCTTCTGAGCACCACTTCATCACTGTATAAATATTGACGGGGGTATACTTCTCGCCTTTGTAAAACATGTCCAGCTCTACCTCCCGCTTCTTAGCACGGTAGTGGTCCTTGAGACTTTTAATAATCCCTTGATTCAACGTAGAATAGGCGGACGGGCGACGTGCCATGGCGTTTTGCGACAAAATTTATAATTAGCTGTTGTATGGTGAAGTGATTGAGCTGATACGTGGCGGAAGTGCGGCGTTTCATCCCTTCTCGAGGAGGGGAATACCATTGAGGTTATTTGGTCCAAAGGAGATGGGCAACTCATTTGCGCAATGCATGTGGCGCAATCATTAGATTGTGCAGGTTATTAAGCCATACCGGGGCCGAAAACGAGGTGCACGACTGTACAAGTCTTGTGGAAAGCCGACTTAAATTTCAGATGGCATGTAATTAACACACGAAGATCGGCACCCCGCTCGCGAAGAAGAGTCCGACGTCAACCACTTGTGCCGAGTATCCACCCGCTCGTTGCCAACAATATGATGATCAAATCAAAGCCTCGATTGATCTACCGGTATTGATAAGACAGGAACAACAACGTCGTTGATCGCCATTACACAAACTAGAGGCGTTCCTACAGCTTCAACATACATTCCGTATTGAATACGAGGCACGTGACCTAGAAGTAGCAACCGTATCCAACATTGACACTGTCCGTCCTGCAAAACCTTGGCCATCAGATGGCTCATTCCTCAATTTACTCTCGACAATCAACATCGACAACTACAGTACCCGAACAACTACCACAACCATGAAGTTCTTCACCGCCGCATCGCCTCTCATCGCCGCCTGCGCTCTCACCGAAATCACGGTATCCGCACAAACCACGGGTGCTCCGTGGGGGTACAAGACCAACGACCCCACCATGGGCGGACCGGCGCAGTGGGCCGACCACTACCCCACGTGCGGGGGTTCTCGTCAGTCACCCATTGACATCACCACCACGACGGGAGGAAGTTTGGCAACACGCTCATTGGCATTCAGTGGCGAGTGTGCCAACTTCAATCTCACGCAAGCGACTGATACGTTCGTGGCAAGTGTCGTTGGCGGTAAGTCATTGTGCACGTATGAAATTGTATGGCTCTCAAAACGAATGCCTTCATGAAATCGATGTTGTTATTTTATCGTCCAATACAGGGTCCTGTGCGGCATCGGCGAATGGTGCCTCCTACAGCATGGCGCAGTTCCACATCCACGCCCCCTCCGAGCACACACTCGACGGGAAGCCGCTGGACGGAGAGGTCCACTTCGTCCACAGCAACGCCGACGGCTCTGCTCTTATGGGCGTGGGTGTCTTTCGGCAAGTAGCGAACGCAGGCACGACGGATTCGTGAATGGTCTCGGTGCTCGACGGGATGGAAGCTGTCACGCCGGCCGCTGCACCCACGATGAACCTGTAAGTTATCAGCCCCAGAATGGCTGACCCCAGAGCAGATTACTAACATTTGTGCCTTATCGCTTCTATTCAGTGGCTCGTACGCTAATGTCGTGAGCAGCAACGCCGTCCGCACCTACAACTACCCGGGTAGCCTCACGACTCCTGGTTGTGACGAGATCGTCGACTGGTGGGTCGTGCAGCAGCCCATGTCGATCTCGTCGGCGGACTTCACCCGCTTGCCGACACAGCGGAAGGAGCTGTCCGTGACGGACAATGGCAACAACGCTCGCCCCGTGCTACCACTGAACGGACGCACCGTCGTAAGTCTGCAGTAGGCGCTTTGAGGTTTTGTTTATAGACCGTATAGATTGTTGCTTTGATCAATAATATTGAAACGGTTTGCATCACTTTGTTCAACTGTCGCTAGTGCATCTTGAGTTTCTGGCTCGCTTTGTGTGAGTACTAGTATGTGTCGTTTCGGTGGGAGTAGAGTGTTATTTGTAATAGCTATTGTCAAGGCAAATAAATATTATGGAAAGAGAATAATCTTCTTTGAAGTATTTTTTTAAGTTTAGGGGGATTGTCAATTACCTGTTCCGGAAAGATTTGCATCAGCTTCAACTTACCGATGAAATTCCATAATACAGTACCTATGTACTGGGTTAATGCCAATCGTTAAAAAACTACTATTCAAAGTGGAGCACACAGTTCACAGATCATATGTTGGCATTTGTAGAAAACGAGCTCATTGTTAAGTACGCATGCAAGTACATGTAAATGATAGGTGCTGATTGGATTGTAAAAAGTAAGAATTCCTCATTACTCTCCATTCAAATACGTATATATATTTTAATAGTCCACGTCTTGTGAATGTTTGTCCTGTATATCACGTAATTAGATCATGAATCTTAATAAATTAGACTACTTTTGCCTGTATTATTTAAAGAGTTGAAAGCACTGTACTTCTCCTAATGTTTCTGTCCTTTGCAGCAGACTCATATTAAGATATAAAAAGTCTAATCGAGTAGTTCTCCCGACCGATACGCTGACAAGCTGCAGACGAAATTGCATACATGAAAGCGTAAAGTTGAAGGAGGATATACGTCTCTGCAAAACCACTGCTAATAGAAAATTGCTAAACCGTGCGATTTCTTATTAGAAATAAAAAAACGATTAAGCCCTTCCAAGCTCATATTTAAGCAGGGTGAAGTGCTCTGACAACCGGCCAGTCTAGCATTTACAATGTCACCCGCTAATAAGAGGAACAAACATATCAGAATCATGGAACGCAGGCTCGACGACTCTTTCTACTGGCTCACTAGCAATCCCAACATTATGAACTGTGACGGGGTCACACAGCACCTTGCGCTAGAGTAAGTTAGCTTCCGAGAGTATACAAGCTCTTAGTGAACGGCAGTTCACAGGTCCCCTCTTTACCAAAAGAGAACGAAGTGACCTATTTAACCCCTTGAGCCCGAGGTAGTACCGTACCCCCTTGCTGCCGAAACCCTAGGCGCTCTAACGTGTATCTGCGGGTAAGGGCTAGTATGCAAAACAATATATAGTTTGGTAACGTGTATATGTGATAGAATCATGTTAAACCTAAACATCGTGAAAGACATCTTTCACTATGGTGTATGGTCCAAACTGACGCCTGAAAGTATACATGTTTGCACTAATAAACTGAATGATGAGCAGCAAAGCGAGTACATAATTGTGACAGAGTTGTTCAATTGCAGAGCAGACACGTGCCCGGAAAGTGCATAACAACGCCATCACAAAACATGTGCAGCGGACCAGAATTCTATGATATTAGTAATACAAAAATCAAATGAAAACGACAGACGCAATTGATTTTCAATCCGTCCCCGCTGCGTTGGTTGAGCGACGGGCGCGCTTCTGCTGGCAGGAGTTGCTTACAATAGACTCGTTACTGGAATCCTCATCGCTGGCACTGCCTAGGGCCGGATGTTGCGCAGGAGCCCGTGCACGAATTGTCCGTTTGACCCCGCGCTGCGGAGCAGGTGCCAGGGCCCCATTGCGCCACGACTTGTGCCAGATGTCGAAGCAGGAGAGCAGCTCGCCCTTCAGGGTGTGGCGTTTCTTCTCGCACAAGAAGACTCGCCAGGCCATAGTTTTCTTGGACGCCGTTTGTAGCCTGCACGAGCTACAGTAAGTCGACGAATCACCGCCACGACCGGCCCTAGTGCCTTTTAGCAATGAGCAAACTTTGCAGGCCCTTGTCCGTCGCTTCCGCCCTTGATTGTTGTTGCCTGGCCTCCACTCGTCGTTAAGTAGCGGCTTGTGGCTCCCACGGTGGATTCTAACAGCATTAGTATCCTTTAAAGGCGTTGCTTGAAAGGTCTCGTCGGCAATAAGTCCTTCCCAGTCTTCATCTCTAAGCTGGCAAAGCTCGAGGTGAAGTTGTTTTAAAAACTTGACATGGCTAGTTTTGGGGAGATTGGAAGCTGCTCGAGCAGCATTGAAGACGATGTAGGAGTTGATAATCGCTAAATCAACGAGGCCTAGGAACAGACCTATGTAGTACTTCTTGTATTTGATGCATAGTTGCAACGAGTATCTGCACCATGTACCATACACGATTAGGCATTCTGAACTTGCACATACAACATAACAGACTTACCGTTGTAGACGTAGCTGGTCATGGACATCGACGCCACCCATGTACGTCTGATAGTCCTTCACAATGCGCGGGCAGACGACTTCGAGCTGCTCTCCTGTCAGCTTGTCCCGACGTACAATACGATCTGGCTGCACAGTCCCGCCCGTACTCAGCATGTGAACGGCCCGTGTGTCCCACCAACGCAGCACATGCATCACTGGTACCGACACGGACTCAGCCACGATGAACGTGCCCCGCTCAATGTTTGCTGGTCTGTTCTTTGGAATCTTTGGTGGTTTCTTCTTGTCTCAGCCTGTTTCTTTGGGATCAGCTTTGTACTCAGTCCTTGGCGGTCCGTCCGAACCGTACCAATAGAGTAGAATCCCATGGTCAGGAGCTGCATTGATAGCGGCACAGAAGAATAAAACCGGTCCATGACAACGAGTCGCATTTCTCCATTGGGTGGTGCAGTAGGCCCAAACACTTGCTTCAGGTTGCGCACGACGGCAGCAGGGCCAGACTTTTGGTCAGCGGAACTTCCCTGGCCCGATCTCTCTTTTTTTCCACAATACACTTCAAAGCTGTATCATACAAGATAATAGAACACAAGCTAGTATCATACACGATAACAATACTTTGGAACCAAAAAAAAAAGCAGGCGTGCCCGGAGGCACGCCTGCTACTCACCGTATACAATATGCTGAATTGAAGCAGCACAACATGAACAGCTTCGTGCTCCACTTGTGGGGCTTGTCCTTGATGTACACGCGCATCCTATTGAAGGTGGAGCGGGACGGCAACATCGCTTCGTCAAACGCCATGATGGCCGGCGGCGTATATCCAGAAGCAAACCGATCTTTAGGTGCGTCTACGACAGGCCTTAGCTTCCACGCGCGATCTGTCGCCGCTCTTGGGTATCTATTACTGCTGAATTGCAGATTCCGGGATATATGCATGAATCGGTCGCGCGTCATAAAGCGCCCACAGCACCCGCGAGGAATGGCGCCTTCCTCTCTCGTTTTCCAATGGTTTGCTAGCTTTTCCTTGTTTGGAACTACGGATCGGGCCAGCAATAGACCTATGAAAACGCACAGCTCTCGCGCCTCGATAATTGGTACCCTTCGGACTTCTTCACGGATTTCTTCTACCGACTTGGCTTTGAGCTGTGGATGCTTCAATTCCCGAGCGAGCTGCTTCGCATGTGTTCCTTGTACACGTTCATCAAGACTAGCTTCGAAGTAATCGCTGGATTCAGCAGCAATATCCTCCCACAACTGCGGTTGACGGAAATAGAAGAAAGCTCCGGAAGGGGTTGCAGCTGCGGCCAAGGCCCGTGGAATAGGTCCGGACGCACCATCGTACAGTTGCGGGTAGTCCTGCCGCAATGCTTCAGGCGAACTCGACTCATACGGCTCTTGTAGATACGTATAGGGTGTATGCGTCGTCAAATCCGACCAGCCATTAACGCCGAGCTCCTTCAAATACGCATCTGGTACTACATTCGATGCAATGTCATCCACACCACCGAGTGCTGAGAGTAATTCGTCGTCAAATTGCATTTCGGGGGGGCGCAGGTTCTTGTGCCACGTCATCATCAATGGCATCGACAAACTGGTCGTCTTCGTCTCCATCATCGTTCTCGGCGTCTGACTCAAATGTTGCAAATATGCTGGGGTCATCGTCGTTTAAAATCTGATTCACATCTTCACATACAGCAAATAGCAACGATACAAGTTAGTATTCCTGTATATCATGTACATACAAGCTACCAGACAGACCATTATGCCGCGTGTCTTCCTTCGGTTCTTCTTCCACCCCAGATTTCCCCGGTTGACCCACACTGCTTGTAGACTGATTAGATTCTTTGTCTATCTCAACTTGATCGCCAGGTTGGTTGTCGGCTTCGGGATGATCCGACGCATTGCTGCTCAGTTCGGCTTCTTCAAAGTCTGGACCCAAGTTTCTTTGACTAATCGGAGAGTCTTCAATACAATAAGACGCCACATACAAAATTAGTTCAGTCCAAACGTGTATCATACCAGATATTACCTCCTGGGCTTCCGATGGGATGTTCACTATTGCCGCTGGGAGAAAGAGCTGTGGCCTTGGGTGAATCAGCTTGTAGTGGGCTCTTTGGTGGACGTAAAGCAAGATCCGGTGGTGTACCGGAAGACGATGGTGGGGTCTTGTGTGACGGACTTTCGGCACATAGACGAAGTGGGGTGGTCTCGAGAAGCTGCCGCTGAGCCGGTGCGGGTGAATGTAACGGGGGACTGCCATCGGATGAAGAAGGATTCGATTCTAACTTTCAACATACACGATTAGCAAAACGTAAACATGTATCATACAGCTCACATTACACGTACGCTTCGCTGTCACAGGTTTGGCAGCTTTTGCAGCGCTTTGACGTCCAGCATTCGCAGATCCATCACGTCTTGCCTGCTTCTTTGCTCAAAGAGCCGCTGCTCACTTAGCACAGTCAGTACAGATCAAAGACATCCAACAGAATATATAGAGCAACTTAGGTCGATCTTGTCCAGGTACTTCATCAGGGCCTCCTCGCCAATAAACACGCCCTCTCCTTCGACATCCTTGATCGTCTTTCCAGGCTTTAGGTAGATAAAGTCGACCGAAAGGCCTGATGGCTTCCTTGAGGTCCAGCCATCCTTTTTCATTTCACGCCATCGCGCCCGGAATGCCATTTTGGGGATGTGTGTTTCTTCGCTCGAGAGGGGAAATCCAGAAGTGAGCCGCAAATTTGTGCGGTGGGAGACGTCCACCTATAAACAATCATATGTAATTTGCTGGTTTGATCTGCACGCACTTTCTATCTGTATCTTCTATGTTGGTGTGTAGTATCTGTCGGGAAAGCATGGAATCGTCACCTACCCCTATTTGAGTTGGAGTTTGTAACGACCTATACAAAAACCAAATGTAATATTTCTTAACTTGTATGGTCCACGTTAAGAAACTGGCCTTATCTTGTAAGGTCCAGGCTCTCGGGTTCAAGGGGTTAAGGTAGAATGTAAAATGAGTATATTTATAGGTAGATAAAGCTTGGGCTTAATACAAACTATAAGTCACTTATAGAAATGCAATGTCATCAACCAATGGCTGGCTTTGGACGGCCTTGGTACCTAGTGCCAAATATCCCGAAGTATGATTCATGTAACCAGGATACACTTAGGGATACGTACCCCGTTACAGCCCCCCCCACTTAGGTTCGGTTTACCGACCAATCAGAATGAAGAAGTGTTCGTCACTACTTTCATTCTCAAAGTCGAAAACCATCGACTTGGCCGCGCGACCGCGGCGGAGGCTCACTTCACAGTTAGAGCCTCGAGCAGCAGTCTGTGCGCTCTTCTTCTAGGTCTTCCACTCCTTCCGACTGTGATTGTCCTTGGAGGTGGATATCACTGTGCGATGTAGCAACACTCGACGTAGTTACTCCCGAAACCAACCCAGTTGTACCCCCCTGGTTTTGCCCACTCATGTTCAT
Organism: Phytophthora infestans T30-4; assembly: GCF_000142945.1. NCBI lineage: Eukaryota > Oomycota > Peronosporomycetes > Peronosporales > Peronosporaceae > Phytophthora > Phytophthora infestans. The sequence continues at coordinate 629,695 of NW_003303703.1, read as the reverse complement.
TACGACCGGTGCTGCTTTTTCTCGATAGCACTGCTTACTGCAGAACGAAGCGTCTCCAAAATCCAGTATCTGCTGTCCGTCCGGGTCGTACAGATCAAGTGCTGCACAAACATCATGAGAGCAAAAATGATGCATAAATGCACCACACGTCGTGCACGACCGCTGGGTCGAGCACGGTGATTCACAAACTGGACATATTGGAGTCGAAACAGTAGACTTTGTACGTGATTGCTGAGGTTCATCGACAGTAGACGTATGAACACATATTTGTTCATCCACGACACCAATAGTAGCTTTTGGTATCGTGTGAGCCACAGGATTACCATCTAGCTGTCTAGTGCGTCTGTCGTCGTCCTTGTCACAAGTATCCAAACTTATATCTCCTTGCTCAGGTATTGAAGCAACATTTCCAGCTGTAGCACCAACTTGTAGGGCATCAAGCTCATCAATCGCACTGCTCTTCGTACCTACATTAGCACTATGCAATACTCCGACCGAGTTACCAGTTTTCACGTAAGGTGCTTCATCTGCATACGCACTGTTGAAGTACTCAACAAGTGTTTCTTCCCCCAAGAAATAGTCTTGACCATTTATTCCATTTGGGTTGCCTCCAGGACGAACGTAGCGATAGCGCAAATCCAAACTTCTACTCGACGAGGGTTTATAGGACCATCCCACACGGCGTAACACTTTCCAAACGTCCTTGAAATTCACAGAATTATCTGTTGCATAAAATAAGAAACAAACATGTTATCACCTGCTACCCGTAGTCTATAGTCTAGTGACTATACAAGTGCCACACCTCGAGAAAGCTGTGGTGTGTTGCTGGCTTGAGACCTGCGCTGACGCTTTGAAGCCCGCTCAGCCATCTCTGCGCTCAGTTCCTAACTCCTCTCGCTCGCAGCTTTTCAGAAGTGAGGTCCAAATTGGACCTCCGAGATCCACTCTGCCTCCATGGAGCATCGCCACCTTCTTCCACTGTGGCAAGGCTGTCATTCACGGTACTGCACCTTGTGCCAATGTTGGGATAGAAGGAAGATTTTCGTGTTTTTTCGACGAATCATCAGTGCCGTCAATTATTTTCAGCAAATCATATTGCAGCAATCTGAACCATACATTATGTACTGTTTTGATCAAACCCTCTCAAATGCGATTAATAAGCTCGCAAACCCCTTCGCAATTGATATACTAAAACCCTACATGATGTACGGTTTTGAAAGTTTAACTTGATTAAAGTATGTAAGGCTTAATATAGAAATGAATGGGGGTGACGAAAGGGTTAATCATTTCTTTCGAAAGGTTTCTACTATAATACGTAGTATTTAGATTCGAAATGCGTCAGCCCAATGCAGAAGAGCGTCGTCGTCAAGCCATAGGAGAACCATTGGCATTGATAATAGAACGGCGAGCGTCCCGATATATGGCTTGCCGACGATGGACAATTCGGTGTTTGCCGACAGAGCTTTCAAAGTAGGGCTACGGGCTGATGCCGATTCCGATATTGGTGAAGTAACGTCAACGCCACTGCTCGGAGCTGCAAGTCTAAATGACCCACGTGTTTCCAGGGTCATTGCGCGTGGTAGTGGAACATTTGACATTGTCCACGGTGTTCCATTAGAAAGAGCGACAGCAATAGCGTCGAAACATTCCTGTAGATTGGTGCCATCTTCCGAAGAGCACTCGAAAAAGTGTGAAGCTGCGATCAAGTTGCCGAATCCTCGTCCTACATTTTCCGAAACTTGGCGTGTTGCGTTTGCGAGGTCACATTTGTGTCCAATGAGTACGAAGGAAAAGTTTGAGTCTGCCGGCTCTGTACTTCGGTATGTTTGAATTTGCAACACCCATTGCAGCAAACTAATGAAACTTTGCCGATTTGTTACGTCGTACACAACCAACGCGGCATCTGCAAGACGAAAGAATGAGCTTGGCAGTCGAGCGGCTCCGAATTTCTCTTGGCCTGCAGTATCCCACAGTTGCACCTGCAATGGTGCAGAGGCACCTTCCACGAGCGCTATTTTTGACAAGTAGTCTTTGCGAATTGCAGTACCGGTCAAATTTCCTGAGTTGGTCATTCGGCGCACTAAACTCGACTTTCCAACACCGCTGTCACCGAGTACAATCACTGTAATATTAAGAATATATCTTGTGTTAGATCTCCTAACACAAGCAACAGGACTATTGCTGTTTTACCTTTGTAACTCTCACACTTCTTCTTTTTCGGGCTGGAAGGCATGATCGAAAATTCTACATGTTGTGAGGAGGCCATCGAGTAATACTACGCAGTGTAGCTGTAGGTGAGGAAGAGAGAAATGCTTTGTGCGGCTCTGGAGCTAGCTAGCGTACTAGCCATCAGCAAAACACCGATCTATGAAGACAATAACGTTTATTCTTCATCAACCGAAGTTGCGGTGCGATACGAGCCACAACCCATGCTTCTATCCTTCTCTAAGCCACAATGACTACACCAATCAATGTTCCTGAAAATGTAGAAGGCGCACTACTGAAAGTAAAACGTTCCAGCAATTGGCTTCGCTTGATAAAGAGTCCCCGAACGTCGACCCAGGTAGTCGCGCACACCGAACTCTTCCTTAAAGTATAAAATAAATTTTCTTTTTCATATTCGCAAACCCACTTACATTTCCACAAACACGCCTGACATACCCTCTACGTGAGCGACATGGACAACAACTATACACTCATTTTGCTTTTTGCGTGCAATCCACAAGGAGCGAGAGCTTATCACCCGTCACATGACGTGCAGGAAAAGCTACCAAAATCATCCTCCGAAATTTACAAACTTTAATCCGAAAATAAAGATTATCAGCCAATCCGTGGTCTCAACAGTATTGTCGTATCCCCGATGGCTCTCCAAGGTCGGGTGTTCGACCTGTGGCGTCACTTCCGGGCGCTTCCAACCGCGCTACAGCACGATGTGAGTAGAATCCAGACCCACCTTTTATCCCCGGAGGTCAAGAAGCAGCTTTTTACTCGCTCTACATTCCCAAAAGTCTCCGGAGACAATCTTTTGCGTGTCATCAACCGAGAACTCGAGCAACAACAAAAGAACAATCACTCCCCCGAATACACTGCAAAAGTAGCCGATGGTTTGGTGCAGAGCGGCTTTCTGACGCCTAAAAAGAGCTCGAATCTCGTGGAAAACTTCAATTTTAAGACACTAAACTCGGAATTCCTGGCGGTCGGCAATGGACTTGCCGACGTAAAAGCCAGGTCGGTCTGGAGCGTCAAGAGTGGAGCCATCCAAGCAGGGACTTTGTACCGAAAGAAAAAGGGGGTTTTGGCCACGCTTTTAGGTAAAACGGAACCATTTTACGTGGTGGTCAACGACCAAAGCAAGAATGTTTACGTCTTCAATACGGACATGGCCTTGGAAAGTTGTACCGAAATTAACATGGCCGATGATGCCACAGTGGAATTTAGTGATGCTATACAACACGGTATTAAGCTAGTAAACCCAAAGATCACGGAGATCTTTTCAGCCGAGAATAAAGAGAAGCAGGAGGAGTGGCTTAACTCGTTCATCAACGCTGATGCGCAGTACCGTGAGGTGTTCAACGTGGAAGATACGGCCAAGATCAAGTCATTTTATGAGCTGAAGGACTTCAATATGGCCGGCAATGAGGTGTCCATGAGCAAATACAAGGGCAAGGTGGTGCTGGCCGTGAATGTGTCAAGCAAATGCGGTCTGACGCCGACGAACTACCCGGAGCTGCAGACGCTGTACGAGAAGTACAAGGACGAAGGTCTGGAGGTGCTGGCGTTCCCGTGCAACCAATTCGCTGGTCAGGAGCCTGGCACCCACGAGGAGATCATGGAGTTCGTGAAGCAGTACAATGTGACGTTCCCGTTCTTCGAGAAGCACTACGTGAACGGTGCCACGGCTCGTCCGGTGTTCACGTACCTGAAGACGAAACTCCCTGGTTCTTTTGGTGACTTTGTGAAGTGGAATTTCACCAAGTTCCTGGTGGACCGTAATAGACAGCCGTACAAGCGTTTCGCTCCGAAAGACCGTCCGTTGTCATTGGAAGAGGATATCAAGACGCTGTTGGCGCAGGAAGAGTAAACTGCCTCGGAAACTAATTGATACGGCCGAAATAGTACTTGATCAAAGTACTATTTTCTGAAATTTGTCGGCTGGAGGTGATTTTTTGTGAATTCTATTTTTTCCCTAAAGTGATGTTAATGTGCCAGCAGAGTAGTTTAAACTTCAAATGTTGCGAGTCCATGAATATCAATGGTGGCGAAATCACAGTTGTATTGTACTACTCGTATTCGTCCATGCTATATTGCATGAACGCGGCAATTTTGCTCAAGGTGTTGCCCAGCCCGTGTATGAATTTAGCAAAGGGCTGAAAATAGCGTCAGAGCGCGTATTTTGAGATGATCGGTATTGACAGGGAATGATACTGCGTATTGGGGTGTCAGTTTGTGTATGATTTGCCCGAAGGTGTGGCCGATAAAGACACATTCTGAAGAACGAGGGTCGCAACGATTTGTAAAGATCCGTGCAGCAATTAGCAATTGGGTACTGCAAATTCCACTCCAGTTGGATATTGCAATATATAGCTTTCATGCAATCTCTCCTTTAATTGCAATACATTTCCGGCGAATAATTCAATTCATTTTTCCTTTCCTGATCTGCTCGTACTATTTTGGAAAAATGCCAACATGGGATGGGCACTCCGACCGTTAACCATGCCTCGTGGCACAGCAAAAAGCGGTGCGAAAACACGCTCCAAGGCTGCTGCCGGAAAGGCGCAAGCCAACAGCACTAAGTCTCACGGCAAAGGCTCGGCACTTAAGGAGGCTACTCAGGTGGCCTCCTTAAGTGCCGATCGGTTCCTCGGGTGACGCGGCGGTGGGCAAGCGAGCAAGGAAGCAAGCACCGCAGCCCGTCGCCCTCGGCCTCCCCAGCCAATCGGCCGAACCTTCGGCTCGTAGCGCGTGAGTTCGACTCTGGCTGTGAGGACGAAGCCGAGTCCGAGAGCACGCACGATGCTCCTGCGGGCTCTGCGGAAGGGTACAGCCCAGTGCCTAGCGAGCTCAAGGATGACAGCGTGCAAGAGCTCGCTAGTGATCAAGGTGATCGCAGTCACAGGACGTCTGTGCGCTCTAAGAGTCCGGCCGTCAAGGCCAAATGCACTCCCAAAACTGGTGGCGATGAATAAGAGAATCCTCGCAAACGGCTCTCGCTTGCCGAGGGCCTTGCGCGTGCTAAGGCCTCTGAAGCTGAAGGCGCCAAGTCCTCAAGAAGCGTACAGCCTCTAAGTCCCCACTCCGCGAGGAGAAGGAGACTCGGCACTCCCATCGGGGCATCTTTGACTCCTCGGATGAAGAGGAGGAGAAGGAGGAAGAAGAGGAGAAGGAGGGTGCTATCTCTGCTCCCTGGGAGGTAGCGAATGACCTCGACCAGCAGCAGGAGGACTTCCAAGCTGCCCAGCGTGTGCGTGGGGGTTCGGTGGTGGCACCCGTCAGCCAGGGAGCTGCCATCAACTCGCGAGGGTATTCGCCTCCCGAGGAAATCTCTGGGGCTGACCTCTTCCTGGAGCTTCTCGTTGCTCCTCGTAGCCTTGTTGGTGCCTCTAGGGGTATCTACGAGCGTACTCTTGTTTAGAAAGAGCTGTTGTTTGCTGACAACTTGGAGGCTGCTCGGTGTGTGCTTCTTGCGCCACATCGCATCCCTCTCAAGGACTTCACTACGTGTCGTAAGAAGCCCGAGAACCGGGGTTGTCTCTATCCTCACTGGGGATACCCCTGGGTTCTGCCCGAGAACTGTTCCACCTGGAGTTCTGGTGAGGACATGTTCTGGGCATGGATAAAGTCTCTCAAGTACTCATTCACGGAGTTACGGGAACTCCAAGAAGATCAGCTGCTGTCCCGCATCATGGGCCAGCGTGATCTTCGTGCTCGGTTTTCCCACTTGGTCAGCAAGCGCATGCTGCCAAGGGACATCCTGAAGCGCGCGGCTTCCAGCGCACACGATGAGCGCGGGTACGGAATGTATTCATCGTCCGTACCCCGTTCGGGCAAGAAGCCCCGGACTACTTATGAAGCTGCCGCCGCTTCTGTTCATAGATTGCGACAGCCTTCGGGCAGTCAATCAGGAGCCGTTCAATCGGCTCCCACGAGTTCTCGGAGTGGGCATAACCCCTCCACTTCACGAGGAGCTGTTGCTTACCGCGACGCCATTGCTCCTGGAGGATCCGCTCCACGTGGAAGTGGACTTCTCCATTTCGGTCAAGCAGGGGCGGAGGTGCCCTTGTACGAGTACGAGTACCCGGCGCCTCCTGAACGCCACTCTCGTCCAAGTGCTTCTTCTACGGGTCCGACACAGGGCCCTGAGGTTGACCGCCTCTGTCAATGTGTTCTCGTGCTTGAGATTGCACTTGGCCAGGGGACTGACGGTGATGCTGCCGCCCAGGCCGGGAATCAGGGCGAGCTCGCTCGTCTTGCGGGCCGCCTGGACCTGCTGGAGCGTGAGGTCGCGAGCATCTGCGGGTGGATCGCCGGGCCTCTTCGACCGATCTGGATGGGGCCTTCCGCATGATCCGACGGATGGAGGCTCTGTTGCCACGTCCGGAGCCGCCTTCGACGTACTCATAGACGTACGCGTATGCTGCGTACCCGGCGTACTCAGCGTACTCGGCGTATGGCTCCGAGGTCCGTTCGTACGGAGCTCCTCCTGCGTACGGTCTTGACCGCAGCTTTGCCGTCCAGACCGAGGCTTGGGCGCCTGCTCTGACGCCCTCGTCGACGTCTGTGACCCTCCCTCGCTTTGAGGAGCTGGGCCAAGGTGGGTCTGCTAGTCAGCAACCCCCTGCGGATCAAAGTACCGCCTAAGACGTCCAACATAGAACGTCGGGTGCGTCGTCATTGACTTTGACAGGTCGATGGTGTGCGACGAACTATGTCTGGCCACGACTGCAAATGGTCCGATGAAGCGGTGCTTCAGCTTGTTGCTGCCGACAGAGCTGACAGTGTCAAGAGGTAGGTTCCTCGTGTCTAGTAGCACTAAGTCCCCCACTTTAAATACACTTAAGTTTACTCTTCCATGTTTGTTGGAGTACTCCTTTTGTTTATCCTGGGCCGCTGCCATTACATCGCGGACCCTGCTGACAACGCCCAGCTTGGTATCCATAAAGGGTTCCACTTGTTCCCGCAGCGAAACAGGCCTCACATCCGAGACCTGGGAGGAAAGGGCTTTCCGGGCCTCCCCCCCACTTAGAATAGAGGCGTCAGTGTCTCCTTGAAGAGTGAGAGGACTCTGGGGTGACGTAAGCCGTTCCAGTAGAACGGCGTGAGCCCCTCGGACGCGTGCACTGCGTTGTTGAGCGCAAACTCAACAACTGGGAGCTGCGTCGACCACGTACGTGGTGCTGCCGCGCACACACTGCGCAGAGTTCCCTCAAGCACTCGATTGACGCGCTCTGTCTGGCCGTCTGTCTGTGGATGATCCGCAGTGGACATCTGCAGACGAGTTCCCAGTATAGGAAACAGTGTTTTCCAAAACGCAGCCGTGAACCGCGGGTCTCGGTTCGAGACAATCGTCTCTGGGAGACCGTGATAGCGGAACAGCCCATCGACGAACAACCTTGCGGTTTGTTCGCCCGTAACAGTGACGGGAACCGGAGCAAATGTACCATCTTTCTCAGCCCACACACGAACACCAAAATTCCGGTATTGCCGTGTCCGTCGGCGGGAAGCCCAAAGATTAAGCCAAGCCTCATCGACTTCCAACAGTCAGCCGGGACGGGCAGGCTCTGTAGTGGAGCCGAAGAATGTCCTGCGGGTATGACCCGCTGACATGTTTCACATGTCCTCACGTATCGGCCGACCCACTTGTGCATGTGGGTCCAACAGAAGGCCTGCGAGCCGACAGAAAGGTCTTCTCGCGGCCCAAGTGGCCGCTGGAGGGTGCGTCGTGCGCCTCCGCGAGGCTGTCGAACTTCAGATCCTCGTCGTTGGGTACGACCACCCGTGGAGGTTCATTGGGCTCCACCCGGTAATAGAGGAGGCCATCCTTCAACTCATATCGGTGGAGCCGTGAGCGCTGTGGCGACGAGATCCAGTCGGACTTCGCGCTCGCTCCTGCCGTGAGGAACTTGACGATAGGCGCGACAGCCTCATCGTCCCGATACGCCATACGTATCCGATCAAATAGATCCGCTGTCACCCGTGTGATGTGGGCCAACTCATAGTCAGGACGCCGAGAGAGGGCGTCCGCAAGCACGTTCAGCTTGCCCGGCTTGTGTTCGACGCGGAAGCTGTACTCCGCGAAGAAGGACAGCCACCTCGCCATCCTTTGGGAGAGGTGAGGCGAGTTAGTCGCCGTCCTCAAGGACGCGTGGTCTGTGTAGATCACAAAGGGCCTAGAGCCCAGAAGGTGAACACGGAACTTCACAAGGGCATATTTCATTGCCAAGAGCTCCTTGCCGTAGACAGGGTAGTTCCGTTCGGCGGCTTTGAGCTGCTTGGACTGGAACTAGATGACTCGTTCATGTCCAGTCGTGTCGGCCTGCAGCAATGCACACCCGATGGCGTAATCGGAGGCATCGCAGACGACGCTAAACGGCTTCGTCTCGTCCGGCAGGGCCAGGACAGGGGTCTCTTGGAGACTGGCCTTGATGCTGTCAAAGGCATCCTGGTGCTCTCGCTCCCAGTGCCAGTCGACGTCCTTCTGAAGGAGGCCCGACAAGGGCTTAGCGAGACCCGCGTACCCTGCGCTATACTTGTGAGGGTAGTTGGCCAAGCCCAACCACGTTTGAAGATCCTTTTGGGATCGGGGCGTCTGCCATGCTGCTAGACCTTGACCTTGTCTGGATCAGCCCGAACGCCCACGTTGCTTACGAAATAACCGAGAACTTGAATCTCTGGTGACACGAAAACGCACTTGTCGATGTTGGCGTAAAGCTTGTTCGCTCGCATTACGTCCAACACTCGACGGAGGTGCCCCAGATGCACCACCATGGCCGTCTTGCCTCCCTCGGCACGGCTATGGACGAATATGTCGTCGAAGTACGTCTGTGCGAAGGTACGCAAAGGGCGGAACAGCTGCGTCACCAGGCGATTGAACGTCGCCGGGGCGTTAGACAAGCCTTGCAGCATGACGAGCCACTCCCAAAGCATGCCGCTTGGAGTGCTTACCGCGGTGAGCAAGATGTCACTCGCTCGCATCAGGATCTGGTAGTATCCGTCTACCCAATCCAGCGCCCTGTACAGTACGCTCCCGGCCATGTTGTTTAACAACACATCCTTTCGTGGGATTGGTGTTTGAACCGGCACCGTCGCGTTGTTCAACTTGTTATAAGCATGAACTAGACGCCACTTTTTGTTCGGATTCCGAACGCAGAAAGTTGGCGTCGAGTGCGGGGATTTCGACTCCCGCACCATGCATGCCTTCGCTTTCGCGGCGAAAAAGACATCAATGACCTCACACTGTTCGTCCGGAAGAGACCATCGCCTCGTGACACAATACGTTGTGCCAGGCACGAGATTAATCTCATGCCGTACGCCTCGATCCGGTGGGAGTTGTGTCGGTGGGTGTTTGTTTACCACGTCCGCATACTCCGTCACTAAAGGATACACCGGATCCTTGGGGTTCTTAAGAATCTCAGAGCCCAAGCGCGTCTGACGCTGCTTGTTCAGGCCTTCCAGGACGTTCTCGTCCAAAACAGAGGAGGCGTTCAGCTCCTCCCGAGTGGTCTCAGGTCTCATGGGTACCATGTCAGCAATCTCTCCAGCCTTGAGGTTGGTCAGGAAAGACTCAGCCGTCATTTCCTCGAGGTGCAGTATCTCTGCAGCCTCTGGCAACGGTTCCAAGTGGACATCAGATGCCTTGACGGGTAAACCGGTCTCGCCATCGAAGATGTGATAACACTCTTCCACCGGCCTTGTCGGAGGAGCCCGGGCCCTGGACTCCGAGTCGCTTGAAGCGACGTCGATCGGAACGAAGTTCGGATCCGACTTGAGGCGGCGGCGGCGTCGTTGACGACGGCGACTGTGACGGGGAGCTTTGCTGCCCACGTCTAGGGATGTCGTCGCTACGACATCCGAGGCACTCGTGGCCTCGTGTGATACTGTTGTACCCACACAGGAAGCGTGTTTAACGCCTTCCTCTTCAGTTAAGGTCTGGGCGACCGCGTGTGGCACTGTGTTACCCACACAGGAAGCGTATCCGACGTCTTCCTCTTCAGTTAAGGTCTGGGCGACCGTGAGTGGAACTCTGCTTCCCCACTCTGAACACGCTGTTCTCAGTGTTCGTGACAGCTGCAGCTAGCCTGCGGAACTAAATTACCCGCCTGTGGACCTAAATTACCCACTTGGCCAACGCCTCTTCTGGGCGCTGCCACCATCAAAACATCCTCGGAGTCGTCATATACGTCGACGACTCCCAAGCATCTGCCGGATGCTTTGGTACCCTGGCAACCCTTGCGGGCGCCCCGGATCCTGACAGAGGTGGGAACATGACTCACCAATGCTCTGTTGGACTGCGCAGGGCGGCTAGCAGCGATTGCCTTGCCTTGCCAGTCGATCCAGGTCCCATGCTTCTCAAGCCAGGGCATGCTCAGGATCATTTCATATGGATCCATGTCGAGAACAGTGAGCTGTTCGAGTCTGTCAAAGTCCTCAAACTTGACGGCCAGATCCACTTGGACGTTGGAGACAGTGACGACCTTCCCGTCGGCCAGTCGCACTGACACCGGCCCGTTGCCCTTGCTTTTTCTCAAAGCATCGGACAGATTGTTGCTATTACGAGCAACCGTCTGGCAGCTTGCGAAATTCTTCGACGACCCAAAATCGATCAAGATTCTAAAGGGATGATCGTATCCCCGTACACATCCGTGTATTACGATCAACCCGCCGCTGCTCTTCGCCGATAAGAGAGTGCGAAGACTCTCAGAGACTAAGTCCCCGTGGTACGCGCCACCCGCGCACCCATCACGAAGACTTATTTCTTCCCTAGTAGGGCGCCCCGCCCCTACTGGCCCCCGGCGTTCCCCTGTCCCCGGGATCCTGGCTTCTGTCAGCGACCCTTGAGGACGGGCTTGGGGAAGGACCTTCTGCGGAGTCTTTCCGCGGGACAGTCGCGCTTGAAGTGGTCTATCTATCCGCAGCCGAAGCAGCGGATGCCACGCTGTTCGGCGGACCCGAGCTCCATGGGAACTGGTCCGTAAGGGCTTGTTCGACCGGGAGCCGATAAGGAACTCCCAGGCCACGCTGAGGCCGGCGTGCGCGCCTGGCGATGGCTGTACTTTTCTTGAAGAGCCACTTGAATCGCCCCTTCAAGCGCGCTTGACTGCACCCGGAACGGCTGAGTGCGTGCGGGGCCCACTCGAAGGCCGTCCATGAACACAGTCATCTTGATGTGTTCGCTGAGTGGGTTTCCCACTAGGGACACCGTGAGCTCCCGTATCTCTTGCACGTACTCGTGCAGCTCACGCCTTACTTGTTTGCACGAGTGGAAGCGCAGACGCCGGCGGTACTCGTAGTTCGCCGCGAGGAACGCGGCTCGGAGCTGTTCACACAGCTGAGCCCAGGATGTGAAACATCCAGGGGATGTTGCCTTCCGTGTGTACACCCAACTCTTAGCACGGCCGCTAAGGTTGGAAAGTGCAAAAGCAACACGAAGTTGCTCGGTCGAGATCAGAACCGCGTCCATCGCGAGCTCTACTTCTCAGACCCAGAACGGAAAGTTCTCGCCTTCCTTCCCTTCATACGGCTTAACCTTCCGCCGTATTTGCTTCGGGTGAGGCGGATTTGTTTCCGTCGCCGGAGTCTGCAGGTTCTCCCGCACATGCGCGATGAGCCCTTGCTCGTACGCGTCAAACGCAGTGACGCGCTCGGGCTGCTCAGCCGGTGTTGACACCACCAGGCTATGCAGGGCCTCCATCCCGAAGATGCCTGCCATCTTCCGAGCCGACTCGAACTGAGAGTCGTTCATATGGGAGAAGTCATTCCTACCCATGGCAACGAACTTCGGAGAGGTTCAGGTAGTCTACCGCGGTGGCGTGGATTGACTACGAGTGCTACCAAGTGTGACGGGGTCACACAGCACCTTGCGCTAGAGGAAGTTAGCTTCCGAGAGTGTACAAACCCTCAGTGAACGGCAGTTCACAGGTCCCCTCTTTATCAAAAGAGAGCGAAGTGACCTATTTGAGGTAGAATGTAAACTGAGAATATTTATAGGTAGATAAAGCTTGGGCTTCATACAAACTATAAGTCACCTATAGAAATGCAATGTCATTAACCAATGGTTGGCTTTGGACGGCCTTGGTACCTAGTACCAAATATCCCGAAGTATGACGTGTCACACTTCATGTAACCAGGGTACACTTAGGGCTACGTACCCCGTTACACGAAACGCCCACCAATCACCGAAGAAGCCAGAAATTTGATCGATGTGATGCGCAGCTGCGGTAGTCTATTTGCTAGCGACTGAGCAAGACAAGGTCGAGGAGAACGATGGTTTGACGTCGAAAAGGGCTCGCAAAACGCTAGGTGAATGATTTTGAGCTACCGGTATATCCTATCTAATGAGTTGATTATCACGAACTCATCTATAAACTGTCGGAGTCAGATCGGACGCACTCACAAGCAACTTGTCTAATTAATGAAAGCTTTCGGACTGAAGGCAAGTCCACCGAGTGCGGAATCGGTGCTTTTCTACCTTCACTCTGCTAGCTAAGTTTGAAAAGAAGTCTTCAACTTCTCAGATCGTCTCAAAAGACGTTGCGGTTTCTAACACGCCCTCCTCCGAAGTAAGCCGTTACTGAAGTAGATGATTCTTATACAAACCGATCATCGAACATAACGTTTCGAGTCTGTCGCTGGCCAGGGGCTTCGTCATGATGCGGAAGGGTTGACTTCAATTCTAACCTTCACAAATCCACAGTTCTCTTAGCCACTTGGCCTCTAACGAAATGCCAACGTAACTCGATGTGCCGTGTCCTGCTACCGTAGGTTGGGTTCGTCGCGATGGCGAATGCCGCTTGGTTATCAATCCCCATGCGAAACTTAGTTTTCAACTCTGGAAACACCTCAAAGAGTACGCTACGCAGTACCTGACCGTCCATGCATGCCTCGCATGCTGCCAGATACTCCGCTTCTGCTGTGGATTGATCCACAATACTCTGGCGCCGAGATGCCCACCATATGGCACCACCTGCCATACAATGCACGAAACCGGTGATGCTCTTGCGTGTGTCTGGATCATTGCCCCAGCTAAAGTTACAAAAAAAACATCCACAAACAGCTCGGGTTTCTGTTTTCCAGTCTTCTCTCTGGAGTACACGATTTCTAGCGTCTTGGTCCCGATGAGGTACCGCAGTACTCTCTTGGCGGAACCCAATATGATGTTGCGTAGGACTCTGGAGGTAGCGACTGAGCTAACCAACTACAAACGCGAGATCTGGCTTAGTAGAGGTAGTCAAGCACATCAACGATCCGACCAATTCGCAGTATGGGAACGTCTTGTCATTTGCGGTCATCTGCTTCAGTTGATCGGTGTCGATATATTTTACCGTCAACATCATGTTTGTCTCCACCGAGATTCTGCTAAGATGAGCATCACAAAAGTTGAACCTCTCAATGACTTCCAAACAGTACTTTGTCTGGTGTATCTTGATACAATCTTCGTTCTGCTCCACCTGAACACCCAGATATGTGTTGAGTAGTCCCTGGTCCTTGAGGCCGTAGTCCATGTATAGATTCTTGATCATACTTTTCTTGAACGCCTCATTCTTGGCGACAAAATGTCGTCGACATAAAGAAGAACAGTGGCAAACTCGCTATCCTTGTCCTTGAAGTACAGGCAAGATTCGGTTTTGAGCGGCTTGAATCCAAAGTCCACGAACCATTTATTCGCCTCTGAGTTCCGCTCTCTCCCAGACTGGCGTAGCCCATACAGTGCCATTTTGATGATGTAAATCATCCCGCCATCCTCACACGGATAGCCCTCAACCTCCTCCAGATGCTTCTTAATGCCTAACGCCGGGTTAAGGTAGGCTGTGTTTTTGTCGCCCTGGTAGATCACCAGGTTCAGATTAATAGATACTGTAGCAGACATTTTGAATGTCGCCATGCACGCTACTAGTGGGTGTCTGTAAAATTAATGCCGAAACGTTGCTTATCACCTCAAGCCACGACTCGCGCTTTGAATGTGACAATGTAGCCCTAGTGATCGGTCTTCGCAGCGAAAGTCCACATAGGCTTTATGGCCTGCTGTCCTGATGGCATCTTCATTCTAGGAATCTCCATCAACACGTCCTTGGACTTTAGTGCAGCCATCTCCTTGTTCATAACCGCTTTCCAGAAACTCGCTTGCTTTGATCTCATTGCCTCTCTGTAGTTTCGCGGTATTTTAATTTCACTTGTTCGTAAGCTACCTTTGCCGTATCGGTCCGCGTGTAGTGCTTTGAATGCCGAGCAAACCTCGAAGTCTTCGAGCAGCGCATGCTTAGACAGTTCTCGAAGTCCAGGACGTCTTGCTGCCGCCACACACTGAACGCTGACATTGGTACGCTTCCTGTCCTGTGTGCGCCGAACCTCTTCGTCCCTAGGATAATTTTTTCCACCAGCATCTGCTGAGGAAATCCAAGAACATCATTTCGGGCTGGTTCCTGCTCCAGATTTCTTGGAGGATCATCTACTTCATTGTGCAGGTTACTGTTACGCTCTGCTTTGTGCTCATCTCTCCGGTCGAACAGGAAATCGTATCTGTTATCATCACTCACCACGCTCTCAGAGACTGCCACTAGGTATGTCCCGAGACTAGCATCCTCGTCGTGTTTATAATCGACTGATTCTCCGTCTGCAGCAGCAGCATCACTATCAAACGCTTCATATTCAACTCCACTTGCCGCCACACTGGCGTCGTCATCGCTCTGGGCTTGAGCGTCGTCAAAATCGCTTCCACGATCATGATTTTTCAAAGCCACCTTCATGATCACAATCTTCGTTCTCATGCTCTTCGGCGCTGACTTTATCCTCGCCCACCTGCGCTTCAACTTACGCAAGCTCAAAGTCAGGCAACGAGCTATTTCTCGGCATGTCTTGCCACGCTTGTTGGTCTTCACGCGCCAACTTGCTGCTCGGTGTACTGCTCGGTGCACTGTTCGGTGCATCGTCGAAGGTAGGAAGTACACTGTGCTGCGCCATCCTTTTCCACAGGGCCGTCATCTCGGCATCCAGCGCTGCATTCTCATCAGCACTGACCATGGCCACGCTACTGTCTTCGCGAACAGAGTCCACATCAACCTCGGCTTGTTGTGATGCTTTTATACTGTCACTATCATCATCAAAGTGACCTGCTTCGACATTCTCGGTAAATGTCTGCAGTCGCTTGTTCACTTTGGTCTTTAACGAGCTGCCGTGCCGATCCTTGTACTTAATCGCCTCGCCCACTTTCACGTCTGCAACGAAGCTCTTTAGGTGCTCTGTAGGCTAAAATATACTTGACAGCCCACAACATCTTCTTGGTAGCCGATGAGAAACCCCACTCTGCCGTTTACAACGAACTTCGTGCGTTTGGTGACTGGAGTGTGGCAATACACCAGCGATCCAAACGTTCGTCTGTGATGAAGATCCGGCTTCGTTCCATACATCATCTCGTACGACCAGCCCCTTACAAACACTCGGCTCCTGCCATAGACTGCCGTCTGTAGAGCGTATGCTCAGAGCGACCGCGGTAGCCCCGAGTCGTGCACCGTAGTCTTGACCATGTTGACTAAATTCTGATGTGTCCGCTTTACAAGGTTCAGCTACGACGATTTAGGACCAACTTTGGTGTGAGCAATTCCCTTGTCTGCATACCAACGCTGCATTGCATTAGTGCAAAATTCTTTGCCTTTGTCCGTCAACACCTTTTTCACAGGCCCTATCACATCGTCAACTGCATCGTCCGGCTCAGCGCACCACTGGCGACTCACCACAGCGTCCACTCGGCGTTCGTGTTGCCGCTCTGCCCACGCGATATACTGCTGCATGTATCAATTCACTTCTCCTTCAGTCTTCGACTTCCGCAGGTAAGTGGTCACGAATCGTGAGAATCCATCCATAATGACCAGTACTGCAATGTACTGTGTCCCATTTTGGAGTCCTGGGATCAACAAGTCTGCATAAATCATGTCATTTACCTTCTCGATGTTTCTTTCGAGCTTCTTGCGAAATGTATTGCGTCTCTGCTTCCCGAAGCGGCAGTCAGCGCAATCATCTTTCCGCGTTTCTTCAACATGATACGCTTTGCCATCCCGCGATCAACCATCAAACGAATGTACTCGGGACATGTGTGCCATAGGCGCGTGTTCCAGACGTCCAGGTCTTCAACCACATCTGCCACTGCAACGTTTGCCACTACGTGCTTCTTTATAGCAGCCGTATTCTTGCTGCTGGTCTTGACACCACCAATATCGTGCGCGTCCAAAGTCCCTAGACGATGGTCTTGTTTCGTTCGAATTACCTCAGTACCATCCTTTGACTTGCCAAAAATCATCGCTTCCTGATCCCACGACATCTGGAAGCCTTGCTCTAGTGGCCTGCCCGGCGAGAACCGGTTGCATCCAGCGCCCGGTACATATAGTACATCTTCCACAAAACCAAATACCACCTCTTCATCATCCATACTAGCAAATAGGATCGTCCCACAGTCTTCCGCCTAAGCATCAATGCCCTCTGCAAACCCCAAAATTGCCGGGTTCCAGTCGCTGTCCGCCATGCTGTTCAACACTGAGAAGTACGCTTGCTTGTCACAATGTTAGCGTTGGTTCCGCTATCGAAGAACTAACGGCTTGGATCGTAGCTCTTAGCGACGCGCTTTGCCCCTTCCCCCACTACCACGTCACGCTTGTGAGCATGGTCGATAACTTTGCCTGTCTTCCGTGATGGCCCCTTTTCCACCGACGTCTCGTCTGTGCGTGCCGTCATGGCCCGTGCACGCTTTTTGGTGCTAAATTTCTTCTCCACGTCCGGGAAGCTGCTCTTGTAGTGCCCTTTAGCACCGCACTTGAAACTCTCGATGTCAGTCTTCAGTGTCTTCTTCTTGGGTACGTCTCCAGTAGATTTGTTGTTGCCGCCTTTCTGGTTTCCGGAAGAATGGCCTTGCTTCTTGAGGCCTTGATTATTTCCAAGATCACTCTTTTCGCAGTCCTTGCTTCGAGACTCAGCTGTGAAAATGGGTTCTCGCAGCCGTTTTGGTGTATGTTTGCCCAGATTGGAGCTAAATAACATATAACACTTTCTTGCGAAGCTCGTTGTTACAAACCTGCGTTGGCAGGCTCCGCAGTAGTGTATCCACCATCCGGAGGTCGCTCAGGGGCGAACCAAGCTCACCAAGCTCGTTCTTGATGCGGAACCTAGTGTACAAGTGTGCACGCATGTCACCATTTGCGCGCAGATGAGTCCGCTACAGCTCACCGTGTAAGCGGTCCACTTTCTGCGTCTGGTGGCATCGTTGTTCCTTCCTTCGTGTATCTTGCACAGTTCAGCCCACATGTCGGTACCATTCTTCTGGTCCATCAACTGCTGGGTTAGTATGGTCTTCAGCGAGCTCATGATCAGCATCTGGATCTTAACTTGCTTCTTTATGTGCTCATTCTGCTCATCTTGACTCTACTGGTCGTCCTCCTTGACCTTGCTAGTCGCGATCGGCTCGTGCAAGTCTCACTAAAACGCCACAACATGGCTGTCTTGTAGAAAGGCCAGTTCTCTCGGTCCCATTGCACCGGGTTGCCAGACGAGTTGATGTGAAATTTCTTGTTCTTCTTGCCCTTGCGTCTGCCATCGTCTGAGTCGCTCGATAACGACATCTTGTCGTTGTCGTGCTGCTCGCGCAGGTAGTCGCTTGAGTTTGGGCTCGTAATCTTGTCGGAGTCAGATCGAGCGCACTCACAAACAACTTGTTTAGCTAAAGAAAACTTTCGTACTAAAGGCAAGTCCGCCGAGTGCGGAATCGGTGCCTTTCTACCATCACTCTGCTAGCTAAGTTATAAAAGAAGTCTTCAACTTCTCAGATCGTCTCAAAAGACGTTGCGGCTTCTGCCAGAAACCTGTCCACAACCTCGCCTGGAGGATAAAGGTGGATTTCGAGAAGGGGTTTATCGACGTCGACTGGCTGTAATAGTCTACAAGGGGGCGAAAGCGCCCATCGCGAAAGAAAAAAATATATAAGTCTGCGTAGCGCGCGGGTTAAAAGCCTTGATAGTGAATCTTAAGTTCGCACCTCACTGTGAACAGTGCACAAATTTATTTTATTTTTTTCAGACCCGGTGGACAAATCCAGTACATATGTACTGTATCATGTAAATGTTTCTCATCGTACACATGATCCTGTTCTGCAAAGGTGTATAAAAGTATTATATCAGCACTGACAACGGCCATAATGCGCTATCGGTAGTGGCTCGTACTCCAAGGTGGTGAATGCCAACGGAAACCGAGTACAACTACCCCGGAACAGTGCTCGGGAAAAATATAATATAAAACAACAACATTATTACCTTTTTCTGCCACATTTATTATTATTATTTGCTGCCGATCTCGCTGCATTAAATGATTCCGATCTCTGCACCCGTTTGTTTTGTTGCAGCATGTCTTTTGGCTCGGGGACAAGTTAATGATGAAATTATTTTCACTAATCCTGCTATGCAAAACGAAGGTATTTTCGCTCAAACGTTTAAGTGGCGAGACGCTGGCGATTACATCTTGGTGCTGATACTTTTGAAGATGTCGTTACGCGCAGCAGCTATTCTGGTGATCAGCAGGGAATGACCCGATTCACTGTACCCATACCACTTAGTTGTAGTTCGCACCAAGTTGGGCACAAAGCGTGTTGCATATTGAATCTCATTCTTGTATATACCAGGCTAGCAGCTAAATAGCTCTCGAGCAGCTGTGGTACAGCAAGATAAGCAAATACGCGAGATTGCTATATCCAACTTACCAACAGCGCCCAGACATCGACTAACGAAGCCCCCCCCCCCCCCGAGGATCCGTGATCTGCTGAACTTTCCTCACCTTGTGTACCCGTCAGTAAGGCAAGGCTTGCTCTCTTGGTAACCTCCAAAGAGGTCAAGTGGTGAAGCTTGATTGGCTAGGTGAGACGTGGGGACGGGGTGGAGCAGTAGTGGTAAGATCTTTACTCTGCGTCCATAGTTGTTTCTGGATCCCAAACGAATATTCGAGCTTGGGGGATCCAGGACCTCGATCTGGGATCTGGCCGATGGGTTGCCTTGCAGGTGTGTTTTCTTGCCTTTGTGCTCCTTTGCGTCGTACTTGCCGCTTCCTATAGCAGGATTTTGAGAGTTGGGAGCTTCTTAGGTATACCTGACCAAGTAGTAAATCCGGGTAACCTTTCGGATATGCACGTACAAAGGAAAGCTTACTAGGTGGTAGAATCTGGCCAGCATAATATCCAGCTATCACCTTTGCAATTCCCAACCTTCACCGAGCTCGTACGGCCAATGTACTTCCGATTCTTGAGGGCAGGAAAGAATTTGCGTGATACTGGGCAAGTTGAGTTCTAAATCATAGCTAAGCCTATACCTGCCTGGATTTGTACCTTCTATGTTTTTCTACCTCGGCTGCATACGCTTTCTTTCCTTGACCCATCATCCCAGCTGTATCAGCATCCGATCCACTGGATTCATGACGTAATCATAGTAACAGCGTAGCATTATGAGCCACTTTAATCCACCTTACTGCAAGTGTACACTAATCTTGGATCTTAGCCCTCCAATCACCCAACACCACATTACGAATGTCTGTAGTCTCTCTCGTTCCACGAAAGTTTGAGTTCTATTGAACTCACCACCCCTTTACCATTGATCCTAGTTACTCTGTGTGAGATCCTCAATCCGACATATCCTGACTTGGTAGTGTGGGATGTGACACATCCAGTGGTGGGTTCGACCTCTTCATCCGTCATCGACACCAGATCCCCTATCAGATGATGTCTGTAGCCATTCTTTCATAGGGTTCCACTGGGTCCACCCTCACATGGTGGATCCCACATTACCTTGGCATGCTTGGGCGAGGGTGAGTCCGAACATTCACTTGATGAATCTCCGTTGCACTGTTATTAACCCATTCGCTTAGCCATTGTTACCCCCCAGATCCGTCATCTATTATCTCTTATTCTACATCCACACAGTCAGCCCATTTAGGATACGGATCCAGGTACTGCATTCTTGGACTTATCGCCCCACGTCATCTACGTCATCTACGTCATCTAGAGCGTCATAGTGATAGTCTCGACCTTTGATCCACTTCATATCGGTTTAATCCACTTCGTGCATTACGGATTAACTTTGAGCAGTCCATATATACTCTAACCACCGGGTGCCATCACTAATCCGTGATAATATCTCCTCGTCGGGTTCCATCTCTCATTTCTGAGAAAGCACCTCACCAAGCTACCCCTTCTCTCTCAATAACGATGTCTACCGAAGTAGATCGTGCGCACCGCCAAGATGAAGTCGACGAGGAGCCTGCCCCCGCCATAGAAGCAGCAGGCCATGTCCAGGGCCTACAGCGTCCAGCTACTGTCCCAAAAGAAAAGATAAACCTCAAACTTATCACACTCGAGCTGTTCAATGGTGAAGTTCGAGATGGCCACGACGACTGGTCGGGGACGTTAAAGGTCCAGATCGAGCTCAGGGAGCACTAAAGAGCCGTACGGGACCTGAGATAACCAAGTACGGAATCCTCGCGTCACGTCTCACAGGGTCCGCGTCATTTGGCACACGAGAAATCGTGCTACGTTGCCAGCGACTTTATTCCGTGATTTGGGCAATGCATTTTTTGAGTAGTTCCGCTGTCGCGTTCCCCGTCATCAACAAGCCGTTCGGCTAGCCAACAACATTAAGATGCCGACGAAACCTCACTTGGCCGACTCGCACCGATAATCTATAAATGCAGCAGGCCTCAGCTGTGGAAAGATAAACAATTTCACTGAGCAGTAGACACTGGGCACGTTCCTTAACCCCTTCAAACCGGGAGCCTGCATATGCAGCTTTTCAAAAATGCTTAACCTGCATAATGCAGGTTAAGCTCAAATATGACTTAAAGTTTGTATAGTTACTTTTTTCAAATCCTCGGCTATACAAAATCTAAGTCAAAAAGAACCCTACAAGTGCAGGCTCTCTGTACGTGTGGTAGCATAGAAGATACACATAACAAGCGACGAGACAGATAATATTTCTCTAAATTTGAATATAAGATATAAAAGTTTATGTGGTAAACATGAGTTTTACATTATTTTCCAAAGGTAATTTTTTCGCTTCCTCTCCAGCCACTCATTCGAGAATTCGCGCTGGAAAAGAGCGGAGCCAGGCTCTCTGCATGAAATGGTTGCTGTTCAAGGCAAGTACGTGAGCAGTCAAAACATCCCGTTTGGTGTGGCGTGGAAGGAGCTGAAGAAGCAGGGATGGACATCTGTAAGACCGCGAGCGAAGGACTTAGATCCGAGATGGAAGTACGTTCGCCCTGGCGGTCCTGTTAGCGGCACAAAAGGTATCGACTTTTTTCTTGGGGAGGAAGAGCTGTTGGAGTACTACAGTGATGGTAAACGAGATGGTGGCGATTGCTGGCTACACAGTCTAAACAATTGTTTGTATGATGTTACAGCTTCCAAAAAGCCTTCGTCTACCGGTTCTGGACCATTCCAGACGCCACTAGCACCTCCTGCTGATCCTGCTGTCACAACAAGATCACCACCCGCTCAAGCGGCCACCACCCAGCCCACGTCTCCACTTCAACCTTCTTCAGGTACTCAGCAGTCTTTGACGCGACAAACGCAAGTGAAGCGCACTCGAAAAGTGCCCAAGCCGCCTGCCGCGGACAAGCAGAAACGTCGCCGCTCATGTGAGTACCAGTTGCATATTCATGATATGATATGCAGGATATGCAGGATAACTAAATAGCATTATGCATTAGCTCATGCAGTACATCCGCCCGAAGAAGCCCGTACGCTATCCTGAATATTTCATCGACCACATGCATATTGATGCAATCTAACGCTTGTGAATGCACTATAGTTGACGACGCCATATCTGATGAAGAAAAGCGCCAGTGCCAGTAGCTGAACCCGTTACTCAAGTCGTCGCTCAAACCCCCATCGTGTTGCCAGGTCCTCATGGAGGTGACGAAGAAAATGTTGAATCGGGGGACGAAGGGTATTCCAGCGTTGAGTCTGTTGAAGAGAACAACGAAACGGGTATGTCTTACAATGCGATTCAGGGCGTATGCTGCATATTCATGATACCTTATACTGATTATTCATGATAACGATTTTTATGCTTGTGTTACGAAGATATACTTGTAGAAACAACTGACCGGTTGAATGTGGACGCCCCGAACGGAAGAGACCCCAACTATGATGCACTTGAATCTGGCGATGAAGCGGCAAGGGACGACGTTGTCACAGATACCCAGTCTGATTGCAGTGGTTTGGTATCAAATGCCAGTGCGGCCGATGGATCGGAGCCGGACCCTGAACGAGACGAGATGGATATTGCGCTGGCAAAAGAATTTCTGGATGGATTTGGAGGCACCGACGCTGTGTTGGTGAATAACTTGCTGGACAGAACACTGAGAGAGTTTTCGACTAATGGATGGGGCCCAATTCAAGAACCGGATGTGTATGGGGAGTTAAAGACGCCTTACGTTCCTGTTGAAGGCGCTAGTAGCTACCCGGGACTTCACCAAGGCTATTCCGGACCCACTCCTGAAGTACTGCATTGTGGGGACTCGCCTATGGCGTTGTTCTTTTACTTCATGCCGGCTGCATTGTGGCAGCACGTTGCTGTCTGTTCAAACAAGTACCAAAGAGATATGCTTCACGCTCGTGTTGACGATGCCTACAAGCGCCACAAGCGACGCTGTCAAGCGAATCCTGCCACGAAGAAGAAGACACGGCGCGATGTGCTACAAGATCTTTTAACCAGCTCCTCCAATCAAACCACACGAGCTGTGTCGCTTCGTGGGACTACTGATCGCGCGAACAATTTGCCCAAACCGAGAAAAGCTGGCAAACCACTGGAAAATCAAGGCGATTCCACGTGGAGCGTTCAGTTCTGTGATGACACGAGATCGATTCATGGATATCTGCAGAAATCTACACTTCAATGATAACGACGACCCAAGAGCGACCACGGATCGAGCCTGGAAGATCCGCAAGGTTGTTGAAGTGCTGCAGCGGACGTTTCACGAAGGATACGTGCCACCTGCAGAGCTTTCATTTGATGAAGCCATGCTTCCAAGCCGCAGCAGATTCAACAAGATGCGCGTCTACATGAAAGCAAAACCGCACA
This sequence comes from Phytophthora infestans T30-4, assembly GCF_000142945.1. Lineage (NCBI taxonomy): Eukaryota > Oomycota > Peronosporomycetes > Peronosporales > Peronosporaceae > Phytophthora > Phytophthora infestans. The sequence goes on along the minus strand of NW_003303703.1, from coordinate 606,377 downwards.
AGTGGGGAACGAAGCTCTTTATGTTGTGCAGTGCACACACGGCGTACTGCATCAGGTGTTTTTTTTTGTTCTAAAATTTTCTTATCCTGTAATATTCACTTTACTAATGAAAGTATGTTCCTGTTTAAACTGCATTATGCAGGTTTGAAGTATACTGCGGCAAGAAACATCATGCAAGCGACGCTGCCCAACTCAACAAGAAGGAAGGCCCTGCCGCCGTCGTTCGAAACCTCCGCGAAGTGTTCTGTGACGCTCCGTTGCCCGCAAAGAGACTGGTTGTCATCGATCGCTTCTACACCTCGGTTGCTCTCCTGATTCAGCTACTACTGATGATTTACTATTGTGTGGGCACTATAATGACAAATCGCGTTGGGTACTGCAAAGAGATCATTTGTAAGATGAAAACACGGCCACGAGATGTGGATCGGGGGACGTGTAAGATTGTGGAATCTTCTAAAGTACCTGGCCTACGCGCAATTTGCTGGATGGATTTAAAACCTGTGCACTTCTTGGCTACGGGTGGGAGTGTGGATTTGGATAGAGTCGTTCGGAAAGACAAAGCTGGTGAACACCACGAGGTCGTCGCCCCCCCGTGTTATCAAGGACTACCATCAGTTTATGGGGGGTGTCGACGTACATGACCAGCTCCGATTGCAAAGATACTCCCTCCAGCGGGCTGTGACTTTTCGGAAGTATTACAAGAGCCTCGTGCTGGGGCTTATTGATATCGCTATAGTGAACAGCTACATTGTACACAAGGCCTACCACAATCACAAGACTTCAAAGCCGTTGACGCACGCTAAATTCATGAAGCGCCTCCACTTGCAGCTCACCCAGCTCCAAGAAGTGGACATGTTCGACGGAAACACGTTTTGTGAGAGGGAGAAGATCGCCGGTATATCGGGTTCTGGTGTGGCGGGGCACGCTTCTACTCATGTAGCACAGTTGGTGGATGAATGGAGGAACCGAGATACGCAGCCGAAGCGGCGTCAGCGTGCGTGTAAAGTTTGCTCACTGATGCAGGGCGCGAAGCCCCACACGACGGCGTACTACTGCTCCGAGTATGATGGTAATGCGCCTATCTACCTGTGTATGCGCCCGAGGCATGTGATTCGCGGAGTCTTGACAACCTGCTTTGACGTGTGGCACAAGGAATGGAGTGAAGGAAAGCTGCGACCTTCGAACCAAGAACGCCGCATCCGTATGCACCCAGCAACTCCAACGAAAGGTGGTGGATCACGCAAAAGACAGAGATGCTGCTGATTAAGTATCATGCATATGCAGGATACGAAAGGATGAATATGCATTTTATCATCAGTATTTGTGTTTTTGCGAGGTAATGGCTGCAGTGAAAATTGTCTTTCTATATCTCTTGCAGGTTGAGAATAAAGTGCAACCGTCGATTCATTTTGCTTACTATGCAGTCCGTGAGGCCAGAGCCGGAAGCCCATGCTCAGATTATATTATAGGCTTCATATCTGTATGAGCCATAAAAACTGAACTTTTGATTGCTCGCCACTTGGATGGGAAAACTTCAATATATGTACGCAATTGGACATTTTCTAAAAATCGACATTCAAATATCTCTAAAGTTGCAACCGTTTCTGCACCCGCCTATCGCTGTACTACCAGACGACCGGAAGTCAGCATCTATGTTACATGAATAATGCAGTTTAGAACCTAAACTTGCAGCCGTGTATGCACGTTAATATGCAGTTTGCACCGGTTATTACAACGTTCGGCTCGTCGACCATCTCTGTAACAAGTAAAAGTATACAAACACCAAGTCAAACTATCTTGCATATGCAATTTAAGGAAAGGAAAAATCAGCCGGTTTGAAGGGGTTAAACACGTATATCTAACGTTCCGCGATACAATGCTGGCACGACTCGACGTCGACTCTGACGATGCCTCGGCGGAACGACAAGCAGCAGAAGATTGGGTGACCAAGCCGGCTGGATCTGTTGGACGAGGTCGCAAGAGGTACGCCGAAGCCTCAAGTGACTGGCAGCATGATGACAAGAAGTTTTCTGTAGCTTCGGCTGCAGCGACCACGACTACTTCGAAAAAGAATACACGGTCACGCTGGGATTTCTGTAACGCCATTTGTATAACATGCAATGAGAAAGGTCATACTACAAACTATCACGATCGATTCGTTTCTCAACAGAAACGGTCGGGCATGACCAATCGCGGGGAAGCCTCTTCCGTGTTCGACAAGGATGCCGAGGAATGAAGCTGTGGGGAGTTGGCAGGCACCAAGACTAAAGCCTACGACCCGGGCATTTCTGCCGCGTCACCGATTATCGACTCGGGCGCTTATTATCCCACGACCGGTGATCGCAAATCATTGCTGACTGTCGTGCCTTGTGATGATCACTACGTGAGTATAACTTTCTTGAAAATTGACATCGTCGGCCTTGGCATCATCATTAAAAAACTATTTTTGACCTGGAACGCAGACAGGTCATTCGAGGAATGCACACCGCTGGATCAAAGAAGCTACCGATGTTCATGTGTGAGATAGGTGATTTGGGCAAGACGCACAGTCGCGCCACAATCGAGCGCAGCCAGCGTCCACAGATAAATAAAGACACTGTCTGCCACGCCGATCTTGTGGGGCCCTTCTAGCGCAGCATCCCCGGACACCCGTACTACACGGCGATAAGTGGGTGGGGTACACACATCTTTACTTCCTAAGAAACGCGAGGCTGTTAAAGTTTTCAGAGAATACCTGAATGTGATAAAAGCAATCGGGATGGTACGCAGCGCATTCGAGTTCTTCGAGCTGATAACGGTGATGAACTGATCAATGCAGAATTCGACGAGCTGAGTGCCGATGTGGGAATCGAGCGTCAGTATTTGGAGCCTGATGCACATTATCAAAACGGGGTCGCAGAGCGAACTAACTGGACGCTCGCTGATGCTGCTCGCTGCCTCCTGATCCAAGCTAAAGTGCACTGCAGATTGTGAGAGTACGCTGTACGTGCAGCTGCGTATTTGCGAAATCGAGTCCTGACAAAGAGTGACCCTACTGCTACTCCTTGTGACAAGTATTTTGGATCCCAACGAGATCTCACCGACTTGCATGCTTTTTGAGAAAATGTTGTCATTCTTCTAAAGCCAAATCTAAGATCTACGCGTTTAAAGTTCAAACCAAATGGAGGACGCGGTATTTTTGTTTGGACATGATCACGAGTCCAAATGCCACTATGTCTATATCCGTGAAGACGGAGCACAGGTTGTGCACAGCGGTAAAGTCACCTACAAAATGGAGCACTGACGCCGGGATTGCATGTCGACCTTATAGCCGTGCTGACTTCAGAGCCATCAATTCGCCAACACACGGTTTTTTCATCGAATACGCAGTCTGTAACAAGTCACGCTTAAGAAGACGACAAGTCTAGGAGCCGAATTATAGGAAGTACAGGCGATGCGGCAAGTAACCCGTGAAACAAATTTATCAAGCCGAAGGAGGTCCGAACGCATCGCAAATAGAATCGTCGGAGTCGCTATCCTCGGACTAAACGAAATAATCGAGGAGCCACTCACGATGGAGCAAGCGAGACGGCCACGGCATTGGTTAATCTGGAAACAAGCTATTATGGATGAGATCGAGGCACTCCGTGCAAATGGGACATTCACTATTGTGACTCCCCCAGCTGGCGCCGATGTTATCGGCTCCACTTTAAACTTTCGCCTGAAGCACCATGCAAACCTTTCGATCGAGAGACCAAAAGCCCGGGATTGCGCGCAAGACTGCGGTCAGATTTACTGAATCGATTATATTGACACGTATGCCCCAGTCGCCAAACTAGTTTCGATTCGATTTTTCTTGGCATAATGCAACCACAGAGGCCAACAAGTCTAGCAGGGGGATGAGTCAACTGCGAATGCCAAGGCGGAACATGATGAGATGGTCGATGCGAAACAGCCAGCAGAATTTGAGAAAGGAGAGCTTGGCTTAGTTTGGTTACTACGGAAAGCCTTGGACGGTTCGAATCAGGTTGGACGTGAATTGATCGATGAACTAGACGGCTTCCTGCGCGAACTCGAATTTGAGCCGATTATCACTGACCCGTGTGCTAACCAGCACCCTAAGAACAAGATGATGAAAACCCTCATTTACGTCGATGACATTCTCATTATAATTGAGGAAAGCGGCGAAATTGAGGAGATCGTGACGCAGCAACACGACAAGTACGATATCAAGGATTAAGACGAGCTATTCCGGTCTCTAGGCATGCACGTCAGGCGATTCATGGCATCAGGAAGAATATGGAGTGATCAAGCGCAGTATGCCGCAGAAATGTGTCATAATGTTGATATGGAAACGGGGCGACCAACTAAAACACCGATGGGCCAAGAAACAATCCTCTGCAAAGCCGTTCCAGACGATGAGCAATTTACATGCTATACCGACAGGCAGTCGGCGTGTTGCTCTATCTCAGTCGCATTACCCGACGCGGCATCTCGTACGCTGTCAATCAGGTTGCCGCACATGCCAGCAATTCCAGTGTTACTCACTGGGGTGCCGTAAATAAAATACTGCGCTACATTTCGACGTCTCGATCCACCGGTCTCCAATTTTATGTATACAACACTCAGATCCACTGCGACTGTAAACTGATGCTGACTGTGCCAACAACATCGAAAGAAGTAAGTCGATGTCTGGCACACTACTTCAAACGCACGGATGCACAGCTCACTGGAATGCAAACGGCAACGACGCTCAGCGACTTTCTCGACATTCGTTAAATACATTGCTGCTGATATGGGGGTAGAGGATTTGCACGACAGTACTTTTCATCTAGAATTTGACAAGAGTCAAACTGACGAAAGAGTCCAAGATGCTCGATAGCATGTCTACATTTGCCAGAATCAAGAACAAAAAGACTTCCAATACGCAGCAAAGGGTGGACTTAATTTCTCACTCCAGAAACGAAGCGGTTCGCGATGGCGAGGTGGAGTTCGCATACTGCCCCACTACCTAATAGCTCGCTGACGGCTTCACTAGAGCCCTGGGATCGACACGATTCAGGGAGCACTTCGCTGCTATGGGTCTCGTGCAATTTGCTCAAGATCACGAGTTACGGGGAGGTGTAGGTACCCTTAGCAAATATCCTGACATGACCTCGTGGTCAGCAGGAGTCTTGATTTAGGTACTTATATCACTTAGTTAAAGTTCGCACTAAGTTGAATGCAAAGCTTGTAGCGTCTAAACAAACTGAATCTCATACCTGGATTTACCTCAAAGCTACCAGAAGACATCTACAATTTGGAACACATTACGAAACGTTTAACGCATCCATTAATACATTTCTTTATTGCGTTGTCCGAGCACTGCCCCGGAAGCCTCAACACCGACGAGATCGTCGACTGGTGGGTAATACAGAAGTCTATCTCTGTAGTCCCCAAAGACTTCATGCGTTTGCATGTCCAACTGGAAGAGCTGAAAGTGTCTGACATTGGTGACGCTCGTCTCGTTCTGCACTGATCAGCCTTAAATAATTTTGGATTTTGCAGCTAAATTTATTGGAACACCCTTAAAGCCTGCGTTTATGCAGAATATATTTTTCAGCGATACTCTCATCAGGTACTGTACATTAAATGCAGGGGTCTGAAGCTGCGAATCATGGATTTCTGAAGGGATAACCCTCAGCTGACACAGTCCCTCAGTCGATTTTGTTTTTTTATTATATTGAAGCAAATGACCTCAACAATAGAGATGCAGCTGTGTAGATCCTAGGGGTCTGTTCGCTTCGTTGTTAGAGATGGAGATGACACAAGTTAAACTCGTCTCCATCTCCGGTTGCGTTCGCTATATATCCATCTCCAGCATGAGGTTTAGCCAATAAAGCGTCGCTATCTCAAGGAGCCAGCTCCTGATCAGGAAAGGGTAAAATCACCTTGCATTCCCTCCACACACCATTTTAATCGCAGGATAGCAGAAACCTCCCGTCGGAGCTCTCAGCAGAGAGCATTGACGATGCACTACCATTCATGTCCTTTACTCAGTTGTCGACCACGCTACATGTCACTCCTCTATCGATCGTCGCGCCACCGGCCGTCCTGACAAACACCCAACCAACCTCAGCGTCAGGTCTAAGGCCTTCTAACCGATCAGGTTCTAAGGCCAGTGTACACAACTCGTCACGTCGCAAAAACACGTGTCAAGAAACCTGTCGAGGCCTTAAGTCTGCCATTTTCTTGGACAGCGAAGGCATCAGAGACGGACATAAGGCTACAGTATGACGCGCTGAAAGACATGTTTGATGGATCCAATAATTCGAAGCAACTCAGTGCGGCTTGGGATTATCTTGTGATGAGCGACGTTTCTTTAGTGCAGCGTAGATTGTCATCGAACCAGCTCGAATAGGCTGCTGAGAGCAGCATGGGATCGAAGTCGAGAACGGATACAGTCAGAATCGGGGTTTTGGAATCGATAGGTCGGGGTTCATCGTCCTCAGCGAGAAGCGCAACCGACTGGCCAACAGCAGCGCAAACAGCTAGCATCACCTCCTCGAGCTCCTCCATTGAGTACATTTTAGTCTTTCATATAACGTCTCCGCCTCCACCTCAGGTGGAGACAGAAATGTGGTCCCATCTCTAGTTGTGACGTTGTAGAAAACTCATTTTAGCCAATAAGATTTCAGTTTTATCTTATGCGATCTGACCATCTCCACGTAGCGAACAGGCGATAAGAAAAAAAGCAAATTTAAGGGGAAACATTTATTTAAAAAAATATTTTTTTGCTTTTTCTAAGGCTGCACTTCTGTCGTTTGCATCATTTGGTTCATCCTGGTAGTGCTACGAATAGTAGTACGTACAGCCCTATAGATACTAGCTCGAGATTATGTGCGCACACCAGTTGTAGGTATCGATTCGATACAAACTTCAAATGAGAAGGTCTTATTTTCCTACTTATTTAAATAAACTTCACATTTCACCTCACTGTAATAGTTTGGCATGGGTATAAGCTGATAGAAACTTGTTGTCCGAAACAAAGTATAGCTCACTTTACTCCTCGACGTAAAAGCTAGGAGATGTTCTTTAAAAAAAAATTTTTTTTCAGTTTTTCTTACACGGTTAGGTGTTGTGCAAAAGTATCACCATTAATAGTAGACCTTAATAACTCTAAAGAGGTTTGTAAACAGCGCTGACGAGGCCGTTGAGGTGTGCGTCGATAGCACGTAGCACCGCCAGGCAGCGTGGCATCATTCGTCTACCTCTAGCCCTTGCTCGGTATAAGCTGCAGTGGTTTCAACGTCTTGCTGCTGCCACTTGACGCAGCATCGCAACGCTGAGGCTCCGCGGCATGGAGATTTCGAAGTTCTCCCTTATCCTGCGGTATTTTTTGCGAAGTGATAAGTCCGCTCGTATGTGTACCGGAACAGCCTATGCGGGCGTCACTAGTGGTGGTCTCGATTGGCCTAAGCAGCCCCGAGCAGAGCCGATATAATTTAATAAGTGGACCATAAGTAGACGAGCAGAAGTGTAGCCGTATCATGTAGATAGAGCGGAGATAGCCGCAGCAGCTCACTCACCGCCGCGGCGACGAAGTGTATTAATAGTGCCCTCGGGCGGCGGTCGCCGCGGCTGGTGATCTCGGTGATAGAATTATTATTTAATAGTGGCCGTGAGCTTTTGAAAGCAACTGTAGCAGGGTGATCTACGACAGGGATTTGATGAACCCGGACGCAGTCGGTCGAGGTGATCGACATGACGGCCGAGGATAGCGTTGAAAAACACAGGCGAGTTCGGTGATCTGTGAGTGTTGTAGATGCAGTGCGATGGTGGGAGCGAGCCAGCCGGCTGGCGCCACTGAGGACAGCAGGTAGTAGTTGAAGTTGAGTGACGTTCAAAGATCGCATGGAGGGCGGACATATGCAACAAGCGAGCGAGGCCAGAAGGCAAGGAGGCGAGATGACATCAGTAGGGAAGCAAACAGCCCTCTCAGTAGAAGTAGTTAGGCGACGGTGGTCTTCGTAGGGGGATACCGAGCGTGCGGCAGGCTGCTCGACCCTCAGCTGAGGTTGTTCCCGATTGGTGAGCAAGTAAGACAAATAAAGGAGAGTGCCGCTGAAGTACGGGTTCTTAAGGGCAAAGAAGGTGGGGCAGGGCAGTGCAATAAAGTCGAGGGCGGAAGGGCCAGTAGGGTGGCGAGGACCATGGAGAGAGATCATGGGGGTCGTAGCTGACCATCGAGGAGGCAGAGCTCAGTTATCGCTTGCCGTACGGAGCGCACGCCCAGTGCATGTTGTATGAAATACGGGTTCACTTTGCGAGACACAGCCCACAGACCCTTCCCGGGCGGGGGTGCCGGTCACCGATAATGTGTCCGCCTCGCTGTCCCTATCCGTTTGTTTGGCTGATCCAACGGCCAGTACCTATCTGGTAGACTCTCCGTACTGCCTCCGAGCACTATATGGGGGCTTCACGCCATCTAGGTATTGCACAATTCTATCTAAGGGTGTCAGCTGCCCTGGACGAGAAAGAAGATTAGTCCTCGAGTGGTACAAAACAATCTTTCCGGTGATAAAAATGATCACCTCGCTCAAATCGTATTACCTTCTTAAATCGACTAAAAAATATAGATGTCCTGGAGTTTAGTGTGGTAACGTATCTTATCGGCTTATGTTCGTAAGAACAGATACAGTGCGGGCGGTAATTATACTGCTATCCAGACGTTTCATAATTTGTGACCGATAATCTAGCTAAGCAAAACCTGTTTGGACCAATGGAAAGCTCCGCTCAAAGCAAAGCGACTGTTGGTCGATTCACTCGAATCTGATGTGAACTCGCTGCTTGATGAAGAAAAATGTCCACTTCAAGTTGAACAAGTACGGCGATAACTATACTGCCACTGCTCAAATGCGATCTCTCTAAGATACTGCGCTGTTGCAGCCTCTACCTAGTACTTTGGCTTCGCACCTTGGAGCTCTAAGACCGCCACGGACCTCGTTGGCATCGAGTTCAGCAACTTCTGCATGTACGTATTGGTAATTTCGGCCCAGCACCTCTTATAATTGCAAGCTCTTGATCGGGTTAAGGTCTGGAGACTTCGCTGACCACTCCATGACCTCCACATTTTCTTCTTCCAAGAAGTTTTTCGTGGCTCGAGATGAGTGGATAGAATCATTGTCTTGCTGGAAAATGAAGTCTCACCCGTTGATATTATCTATAAACGGCAGTAAATGCTCTGATAGGGTGAAGATATAATGCTCACTGCTTTGCGACCCCTCCAAAATCACTAGCTCGCTCTTCCCACCAGCACAGAAAACTTCCCACATCATAACACTTTCTCCTCCACTTTGGCGACGAGAGTAAATTTGCGTTTCGAGCCTCAAATCGTGCCAGTAGTACTGTAGCTCATCAGGCCCATCTAAATCAAATTTCTTCTCGTCGGAGAACACGACTTAAGACCATTTCACAGCGTCCCAGGTCACCTTGTCTCTCGTCCACTTAATGCGATTAGCCTTGAGTATCTTCGTGAGCACAGGGGAAGCCATACGCTTCTCGTTTCTAAACCCAGGGTGCTTTTGAAAAAGCTCTCGAATTCTACGAGCAATCAGGTCTAAGGTGCGCTCAGTTTGGTGCGCTCAGTTTGCCCTTCGAAGCCTCTCGGAGTAGCCGCCGCTCAGCAGTAGGCGGCAGGGATTTTGGTTCCCCTGGACGTTTGATGGTGCTATAAGTGTCTGGACTAGTGATGTACGCGCTCACAAGAGGCCTAGACCGACCTAATGTCTTTGCAATGGCTCGTTCGCTCAAACCGCGCTTGTGAAGTGCTGAAAGTTCGCATTTCTCCTTCTCTGTCAGCCGCACGTCTCTAGGCATGCAGTCAGCAGTCAATTCCGCATAATACCTAGTAAACAGAACATGAAAAGATACGTTAGAAGCACTCAAGCAGCATATTCTCATGCGAGCAAAACTAGGCAAGTAACCGGCTCAATACAGCAATGGCAGTGTACTTATTGCCGTCTAGATGATGGGACCCACCACGTATTTAGTTGTGTCTACAGCTGTAGAGTGTTGAATGGTGCCACCAATCGCTCTGTTTTGAGCGGAGCTTTCCATTGGTCTAAACAGGGCTTGCTTAGCTATTTGATTGGTTAAAATATGATGAAAAGTCTGATAACTACCGCCCGCACTGTCAGTATAATTCAACCACACTACCAGCCCAATTCTCTGATTGCAATAAAAACACATTCGACTGAGGTACTGTCAGCTTGGGGTTATTCCATCAAAATCCTAAATTCGCAGCTTCAGACCCCTGCAAATGGCAATCGAGCGATTGTAAAGTGCATCGCTGTTAAGCAACCTAGACTGTATTGACAATGACGTATGGATACAGGCAATTATCTGTGCCTATGGATACTGTAGGGTGCAACAGGAGCCAACAGATTATCAGACTTTGTCTACACATGTAAGAAGTTATTGATCCACGGGTCTTTCACTCCTTAACTCGACTTCGTGTAATAGGGTGGACTCGAAGAACTAGCCAATGTAGAATTAAGATCCACGGTACATGGGCATCATGACACGAACAATCTGGAGAGTGCCAGTGATTTAGAACAATCGAAACACAATCCCTTATCAGCAGTGATACTCGCATGTTGATTTCAAGTTGTTCATGTATTAACCCTTTCGCGGTGCGAGGGTGCATTTTTCGCCCTTTAACACCATTACCAAAACAAGGTGGAAAAAGGGCTTGGAAAAGGGCGAGTTTTACGCCCTTTTAGCTTTTCCTAACTCTGCCAACCGTGTTTTATAACTACCGATCGCAGCTGTGAATAGAAAGAGGTTGGGGGTAATTTTGGATCGTCTGGTCATCGCACAGTATTTTATTGCTCCAACGACCGTAATCGGCCCTTTCTACGCGGTCGTACCATGGATCTAGTGGTCAATCGCCTGACAGCCAGTCACCAGAACATACAAAAGGCAAGACGAATGCACCTATCCGACCTCCCATTTTTCTATAGTGTACTCAAGACTAATGCGCACTACCTTCACAGACACTGAAGATAAGCTGCTGGTGCAGATCGCCTTCCAATTCGAAAGGGAGGGCTTACGAATCACATGAGCCTACGTGGCCCGCCGAATGCAGACCAAGCGGCCGGCCCGTCAACTGCGGCTTCGGCTGGCTAGCCTCAAGCGGACCTACGGAAAGGCGATTAGTGGCTTTCCGCCATGTTTTCTCCGCGGCATGCCATCAAGGCGTCTTCTCGGGGCGCTGAGGTCACCACCACCACCACTCCTCATTTTGCAGCAAGTCGTAAAACCAGCATGCCGACCTTCTGCTACTCCGTCAAATTCTCTACTTCTCGGCGGCGATCGCCGCATGCCAGGTTTGTCTGTTTTGGGGATATTTGCATGCCTTTCGTGAGACTGATGACGATAAGTTGGTGGCGATACGCATGGGAGCGCCGCCGGAGGCAGTCAGGTGAAAGACGACGTGGATCAGGGAAACCAAGACTGCAGAGGTGAGGATACAGGACCCGCAGGCGGCTATATTGCGCGAGATTGCGGGGGATGCCGTCAACCACAGGTGACTCAGGCGAAAAGCGCTTCAGGTGAGTCTCGGATTGTTTGATTCACAAATGACGTCGGCAAATACTAACCTGTGTGTGTAGGTGCTGGTGTTGGGGGCTGTGGAGATAATCTGGACTCAACTGAAGCTGCCGAAGCCGTGGATATGATTTTCGGAAGTATAAGCGCTCACGACGTTCGCCAGCCCGCTGGGCGCACATATGACAATGCTGGTGAGGTGCTACCGTCCGGTGTCACCCTTCTACTTGCTGCCGTCGGACCGCTCGGCGAAGCTGACGTCTTCCTTGACGTTGGAGCTGGTGTTGGCAACGTGCTTGCACAGGTAGCACTTACAACGAAAGTCAGAACGTGCATCGGGATCGAGGTGCGAAGGGACCTTGTCTCCCTTGGACGGCGTTGCATGCAGCAGCTACGCAAGCAGTACCCACGGCTCAGTAAGGTGCTGCTCAAGCAAGTCGATGTAAGAGATGTTTCGATGTCACGGCATTCTCCCATTTGCGAAGCCACCATTGTCTTTGCTAACATCTTTCTATTTGAAAAAGATGCTAAGCTGATTGTTTCACGAGAGCTAAGCGCAATGCCAGAGGCACGGGTGATAGTTTCAACGTCGCTAATCTGCCCTAGACATCGATCATCGTGCTCGGAGCCGTACTGCAAGAGTTGGAAACTGGATCATCAACTAGAAGTACAATGTAGCTGGAAGGCTACACCTCATCCCATTTACATATACCGTAAGAAACTTTGATCCATTCTGCTATCTCATACTTGCTTCTAATCAGAGTATTTTCGATGCTCATGAGTGCCGCCACCAAGAGCAAATGCAGCTTCGCCACCCAGTCTGCGTGCGGCAGCTGCAACCTACCTAGGTGCAGTATCATCACGTCCGAGTGTAGCAGTAGCCCATACGTCATGCGAGTCACCACCGATTCCGTGAGCACTGCCGGGCTCATGAGCGTTGCCGTCACTGACTGTACCACTCGCACCGCCAAGTCCGCGGGTGCCATCACCAAGTCTGTGATCATCACCACCTCCATGTCTTCGCGCGTCGTCGCTGACAAGTCGGCGAGCGCCACGGCTACCAACTGTATGTGCTGCACCACCAAGCCCGCGCCAATCTTCGCTGTCTGTGCAAGCAGAAGCACTTAGCCTGCCACCGACTCCGCTAGAGTCACCAAGGCTACGTGCGCCGCCGACACCAGCGGCACCACCAAGTCCGAGCCCCCCGTCTCCAAGTCTGCGCGCGTCGTCACGGCCAAGTCCGCGCTCGTCGTCTATGGCAAGTCTGGGAGCTCCGCCGCCGCCATCAAGTTCGTGTGTGTTTTCGCCGCCTGTGAGAACGGCACCACGGCCACGTCGGCGGGCTTCACCACCACGTTCACTAGTGCATCCAATTTCGCGAACATCACGACGGGCACCACTAAGTCTGCTAGCCAGCACACTTTCAGGCCTATCATCCAAACGGCTGTCGCCGTCTGGTCCAGGCGCAACAAGTCCAGTCGAAAGATTGCCACTGCCAAACGCAACCAACCCTGGCGGAGTATTACCGCTAACCTCGAAAGCAGCAAGACCCTGTGTAGCATCATCGCCTTCGTTGTCAAGTGCGTGAGCGAGGGCACCTCCGAGATCTGCCCCGTACGCAATTTGGCGAGCGGTAGCGGACCGCCTTGCTACTTGAGACCTGGGCTCGTGCGCATCCTTCGACTTGGCGAGTTTGGAGTGTCGCCTCACATTTCCCTTATCTGTAAACAATGCGTTAGGGTAGTAGAATTTGTGGAACTAATCCCAGCATGTTGAAGTCGTCGACGGACACATCCATGGCTTGGCGGGGCGGTCGTGCACAACTCGGCACAAACAGACACCATGCGTGAGGCAATAGTTGGTTACCTCGGTAGGATATCGTCCCTCCCATCGGCAAACAATACAGCGGCGCCGCTTTCTGCTCTTCTCGGCATGAATTTGCCTCGAAGCCACGGAAGTACATGCAGTTGTCGGGAGCACAGCAACTACACTAGGAGAGGGCTGGGAAGAGGGCGTGTCGAGTTGGTCTCCTTCTCCTCCGTCACCCAATTCTCCGCTGTACAGCATGCGACCGTCGCTGGGTGCATTCTTCCATTGTCCATTGATAAGCTCACCAACTAGCTCCATCACAAACTTTCTATGGGGATCACGCGTTGCTGGCTCCGCCCGTACCAAACGTCGCGTAAGATACGCGTTGGAGCGCGCCACATCGATGAGCGCGAGCGCCAACTTCTTGTGCCAGCGTTTGTACGAATGACCATCTGCAGTAGAGAATCGCCCGCGTATTTGATCAAGGCGATCAACACCTTGCATATTGGTATTATACTGAGCGACGCACTCTGGAGCTGGAAACGACTGCTTCTCGTTACCAACCATGCGGGTGATAGTTGTAATGTTCGTTGAGTCCGCATTGGACACAAGGTTGACCACGCTACCGTCGCACCATGACGCTGCAAGCATGCTGTGATCGTGCGAGACAGCTTGGCGATAGTCCCCTCGGGTAAAGTCGTCTTTGTGAAGAATAGTGTGACCTGGGAAATGTTTGCTGCTGGCACGGATAGTGCCGCGACCATAGAGGCCTTTCAGTCGGAGCTCCTGGAGAATCTGCACGGACGTATAATAGTTGTCCATGTTGACAACCCTATTTGTTCCGAATAGCGGTCTTGTTACCTCCAACACATGCTGTCTGATTTTAGATACTTCCTCCAGCTCCTCTCGCAGGTTTTGCGCTTCAACTTGGTCAACTACACCATTCAGTCTGTCCAAGATGTCGCTTCGGTTGCAGTGAAGTTTGTAATTCAGCGCGACCCACGTAGTAGAGCAGCACACCATGTACAGCCGGAAACAATATTTCCCAGTAGGCTTCATGGGATTATACACGATCATGTGGCGACCTTGACGCGAACGACACGCAACACTTGCTTCATCTAGCGCAACATCTCGACCAACGCGAATATACTGACCACCAGTGATCTTTAGCAGGTTTAGAAGAGGTCGGATGCGAGCTGCAGCATCTTGATCTAGTGTGTTAGGGACCGCATTGAAGCTCAGACATCGCCACAGTAGCTTGAAGCGATGCAGCGTCATGATGCCATCAAGCGAAGTTGTAACACCACCAAAAATTAGATCCTCCGCTTGTAGACCCCAGTAATTTGCGTACTCGCCTTTATCGTTCGTTGCCATGAAGAATAGAATGCCCAGGAAAATCATGAGCTCGTCAAGTGTGAGCTGGTTCGCCAGCCCAATGCCGTTCACCACGGCGTACTTGTTAGTTTCATGCAGCACTTGACGCCAAAAGTAAAGCGGTATGTAGGCAAAGAAGCTGGAACTGGCAGAATGCTCAAACAAATGTTTAAACTCAGGTCGCAAGTAGCTTCGTGTCGATCCATCACCGTGCTTGTACATATACGAAGGCATCTGAACTTCTCCAGACGGAACAAAGCGCATGCTTCTGATTGCTTCAACTTCAACGAGGCTGGTTGGAAGTAACTCAGTCGGATCGAAAGCTTCAAGTACTTCTTCTTCTTCGCAATCTGAATCATTTTCCTCAAAGTCGATCTCCAGTGGGATCGGGACGTACGAGGATTCTCCAATCCGGGTTCTTTACGCGTGTAAGCACAGTGTAGTTTTTGATGCCAACCTGCACCATCCCAACGCTGATATGCTCCACAGCGCTCTGGAACTGACTGTCTAGCCATAGAATCTGGAACAGCGAAGCGTTCTTCCCTTTTTTGACTAGGCGATACACACGACCAATAATGTACGCCGTGCCAATTGGTCTGTAGACCTTTGCTTTCATCCATCGATCTTTTTCGGGCGAAAATGCAACTAGCTTGTCCACGTAGACATCCTGCAGCATGACGGGAGGCGTACGTGTAGGAGTTGCTGTCTCAGTTGGTGCTGCGCGCCCTGGTTGTGGTGATTCTAGGCCTACAGCAATTTGGCCTTGGATCTCGCGACCAGTACTGACTGTCTGCACCGTAGTTCCACCAACATCACGGCCCCGTGCGTCTGCAGTACCAACAAACAGATTGTTACGTTGTGGTTAAAACCAATACCAAACTCATAAACACACCTTCGGATATTGGGCCGCTAGTGATTCGCGGAACTTCAAGAGCTCCTCGGCCCCCATGCCCTCCTTGTGCACCAAGTCCTTCTCGCACTGCTAGCGTTACATGCCCGGCTCTGACGGCTAAGTCGACAACACCAACTGCACTGCCGCCACCTTCAGTGCTGGCAGCGTTCGTGGCTCGAGGGCCTCCACGCCCTCCTTTAGCTCCGCGCCATCCTCGAGTTCCACCTCTTCCTCGGGTTCCACGACCGCCGCGGGTTCCACGCCCTCCCCGGGCTCCAGGCCCTCCTCCCACTCCACGCGCGGCACCGGCACGGCCGACATGAGCCATCGCATCATCGCCAAAAGTTCCACCTGCACCAACAACAATGCACACAGTTAGTAACTAGAACCGCACCACCGTCACTGCCTAACCCACACCTTCAGCGCTTCCGCCGCTCGCTGCTCGTGAGGTGCCACGCCCTCTCCGAGCTCCACGCCCTCCTCTCGCTCTACGCGCGGCACCTGCGCCGGCTGCTAGAACGTCAGCACCCATAGCACCAGCACGGCAGACATCAGCCATCGCAGCATCGCCAAACGTTCCACCTTGCACCAACAACAATGCACACAGTTAGTAACTAGAACCGCACCACCGTCACAGCCTAACCTACACCTTCAGCGCTTTCCGCCGCTCACTTCTCGTGAAGTGCCACGCCCTCTTCCGAGCTCCACGCCCCTCCTCTCGCTCCACGCGCGGCACCCGGCGCCGGCTGCCGGAAACACCAGCACCCATATCGGCGGCACGGCCCGACCGCTGCCGCCTCACCGGGAGCTGCACCTGCTCCAAGATCGCCGCACTCGCCTCTTTCATCGTCGTTGGCAGCGCCGGTGCCTATATCAAAAGCAAAACAAAACACAATTAGTCCACGGCGTCTTCAGCACCCCTCAGTTCGGCCTCCGCCTTCAATACCTTCTTCAGCACCGACTTCGAGGAGGCGCGTCTTCGCAATGTACCTTAGGACGGCCATTTCTCCAATTAGGTAGTCAGTCCCCTCTTCGCCGTCGTGTCGCCTTCCAGGCCGAATGTATTTGTAGCGTGTGTCCAAAGACTTGGTAGAAGGCTGCTTGGACGTCCACCCGGCCTTTGCCAACACTCGCCACTCGCTGTTGAACACAGCAACGCCCCCGAGGCTGCTCGCTGTCTCATCAGGTGCCTCCTCGCTACCGGTACGCACGCGTCGACGCTTCCTTGCCATATCAGTGCCTTCATGCCTGCGCTTCTGGCCACGCGGCACTTCCGACATTTTCTGCTTGATTTACAAATGAGGGCGGGGACGGATGGACGGCTGATACGCGTCGCCTATTCGTGGAGAGTATAAGGGTACATAAATACATATATTCCATCACGACTTGTTTTTTTATATACATTCAAACAAAGAAACAATAAATTTTTGGGGTAGCTCCATAATTTGGGCGCCAAGTTTGCGCGGCAATTCTAGTATACAAAATGCCACATTCAAATACAAAGCATAAGATTTATGCACCACTGCACCGCGTTGTAGTTACACCATCGCCGGCCATACTGGAAAAGACACATATGCAACCTAGTGTTCTACACGCTCAAATCGGAACCTTGAGCACCTATAGCTTCAAAACTAAAGGTGACGCTTGAAACAGCATCTTCAAAAGCACCCACAAACGTATAGCGGCTTACATGTTATCGCGGGAAACCAGCGGCATGATCTCGCCGGTCAACACCACAATACTACATAATGGCGCGACCTTCGGAAGCTGCAGCAGCGTGGGCATAATCCTTTGACAAGTCATCATCCAGAAAACGGTCAGTAGCGCGAATATCTTCGTAAGTTTCGCCGTTCTATTTCAGCGGTGGTACGCTGTACCGAATTGTTTTGACCAATCATAATAGAATCGACCTCGAGTTGTCTGAGTGTTCACTTATTAGCCAATCATAATGCTACCTTAAAGGGCGCAAAATTCGCCCTTTTAGGGCAAAATACACCACATCAAACTGCATCAAGCTTGATTTGCACACCATCCCCGTCTTTACCAATACCCTAAAGGGCGAATTTAGCTCTTATTGACTTGACCTGTATAGTATAGAAAAAATGGGCTTATATGTGCTCCTCGCGAAAGGGTTAATACATGTATTGCTGTATTTCTGGCTGACGTGGAAGTATGTGTACGAATAGATTCTCGACTGTCGCTGTTCACCAGCAGGTCGGGTGTGACTAGGTACGCTATTGAGGCTTGGGGATAAGAGCAGCCTCTACATACACAGGAAAACCTCTCTGGTTTGCACAACATCCGCCACGACGGAAGTATAATAAGCCATTTCGTTTATCAGGCTCACATTGCACTCTCTATCGCCATGTAAACGGCAGAGCCGTATCCCTGCGCCGCCCACTGTTGTTGGCCAACAGTAGGGAACTCGACACGATGGCGCTCACACCGAGACGATGTAGTATGCTTGCAGTGGTTGCTATCGTATCGTTTATCTATGAAGCGCTGGCGCAGGAGGCAACAGGGTCACTATCAACGAATTCTTCCTCGTCGGGGTCTTTTGCGGGCTCAGAAGTAGGTATCATTCCTGCAACATCGGTCGCCCAAGAGCTGGCTCAGGAATGGTTCACCGCTAATGTGTGCGATAATGAGACTCAATTGGCTGTTGGAGTGGGCTCCGACTTGAAAAATTTGTCTAGCACCGACACTATCTGCAACGGCGCACCGTCACTTCAGCGACGTTCCGATGGCGAGCTACCAAACTTCGGTTGTCCGGGCATTTATACAGCGATAGACGCGTCGTGCACGTGTTTGGAGAATGGCTACAACGACTCCGAAACGTGGGAATTTCACGTCGTTAAGCGGAGTAATGACAGTGAATATCCGCCAACGCTCAGGTCGACAGATATTCTACCAATCGACACTATTAGGACGATGCTGGTCCCGTCGACGCTAAAGACACTGTAAGTACGCTGCCTCATGGTATGATGTACTGTAGACACTGATGTCTTATATAGGCGCATCATCGGTGACAGAAACGTGCCTCAGGATATTCAATTCACGCCGGAGGATCGACGCATACCGGGGACTATTTTGCCAATTGCTACCAGTATCAGCGGCACAATCTCCATCTCTACAGTGTACGAGCTATGTTTGCATGTTTGCATTGGCCTGTATACTAATACTCTGGCTGCAGGGAAATCACCAACATCAATATGTTCTCCATCACGCTCTCGGCGTCTTCGTTCCTTCCACCTACGACAACCAACCTGTACGTAATCTTTACTTAAATTGCATTGATCTACGAGTATACTTATGGATTAATATGCTCTAGCACGCTTCGAAACTGTAACTTGTTCGGCTTCGGCTTCCACTTCTTCGACGGAGTGACCACTTTGCAGCATTTGTACGTTGAAATATCCTTTCAAAACGAATCGGTGAAGAGCTGATGCTGACCTATTTAAACTGCTGTCGTGGTACAGGGATCTGTCTTCGAATTCCTTAACGGTTCCTTACGCTGGCTCGACCATTCAGAGCTCATGCTCGAACCAGTTTTGCGCTATAGAAACCCTGTAAGTTGCTGCTCTTGTGCCTTTTTTCTCCGCAATATTTTTCTAAAAACAATTCTCCAGTAACCTCACGAATAACAGCCTGACTGCATTTCCGTCGGTTGTCCTTAACATCGACAATCTACAAGAACTGTAAGAGTATACCATATTGGTTTTAAGTTAATTGTGTAAGTTTCTAACCTGTTCACCTGTCAGATATATCGCCCACAACGATATCACGGATTTCAACGTCAGCAACGCAACGTTCAATGCCATCAAGCGTCTGACAGCTTTCGAGTCCGATCTCCCCGATAAGTCCGCACTATGTCTTAGTGGAACATGGCAGACAGTACACAGCTCTAAGTTCTGTGTAGCCAACAGCACCATCGTGACGTCAGGTATGGATAATTTCATCCATTAGATTTTCCCACCTCCGATCTAACAATCCGTTTTTATAGAGTCAAGTTCCGGCACGTGTACCCACTGCATAATGTATGTTGGGGTCATCGGTGGGTGTTTGATTGTGACTCTTGTCATCTTGTTACTCTGGCAACGATCGCGTGCGCGTCGTCGCGCTCAATCGGCGTCTTTAGTATCGTCACCATCAAGTTACTATCTCGCCAGAAGTGGGAACGAGACTGTCAACATCCCGATATCTGATAATAGCACCACTGAAGCGCTGCTCGAAGACCCGATCATAGTGACCAATCGTATCAACTACAAGGACATCAAGCTGGACAAATGTCTAAGTAAAGGTGGCTTCGGTTTGGTGTTTGTGGGCGAGTATAGAGGTCGTCAAGTTGCCGTAAAAAAGATCCGTCCTGACCGCAGTCAAGACCCCAAAGACGTCAAGGCGTTTCTTAAAGAGATTATCCTCATGGCGGAGCTTCATCATCCACGTATAGTCGAGTTTATTGGCGTGGCATGGGATAATTTGAAGCACATTTCCGCGGTGACAGAGTTCATGGAGAGTGGAGACTTGAGGCATGTGTTGCGTAGCTGCAAACGTCAAGGGGCTCGGTTATCCTGGAGGAACCACAAGACCACGATCTCACTGCACATAGCTGAGGCGATGCAGCACTTGCACTCTCACAATCCAAAGGTGATCCACCGGGACTTGAAGTCCAAGAACGTACTACTTAACATGCATCTGGAAGCCAAGCTGACGGACTTTGGCGTCTCTCGAACGCAGTACACGGTACAGACGCACCCCATGACTGCAGGGATCGGTACGTCCTTCTGGATCGCACCCGAGGTTTTACTAGGACGAGACTACAACGAACAGGCCGACATCTACTCGTTCGGTGTGGTATTATCCGAGATTGATACCGACGACTACCCGTTCTGGAACGATGCGAACCGTGATGGTCCTCGCGGTAAACTACAGGAAGCAGACATCCTACGACAGGTGGCGACGGGTAATAAACGTCCACACTTCTCGACGAACTGTCCGGCCGGCATCATGTTGCTGGCAGAGAGTTGCTTACAGGAGAACCCCGACGACCGTCCGACTGCCACGGCCGTCGTCGAAACCCTCCAACAATTTTTACGCTCGAGCCTACAGCCAAGTTCGTCGGATTCGTCACCGTCCTTCGCGTCAGGTTTGAACTGGACTGTAAGCTAGACAAACCAATAGAAAATGTATCAGTAAACGCTTCCATGAACTCGTGTCGGACTGAACTGACGTTGACAGTCGCCGTACCCAACAGCAAGACAGTAGCACAACATGTTTGGTATCCGCACTTTGAGCGGAAAGCCAGAGGAGGATCTCTATATTTTCCGTCCAGTGACTAAAACGCTCTCTGGTTACATGTACCTGCCGCCCTTAGTCCAATCAGACTGAAATCTGAACGCTCGGTAAAAGATCAATTGACAGTCAGCGATTAACTGGTGCGTATGGCTCTCGCTGCTGCTATCGACAGGTGCTGCGCATGGTTCGTCCTCCTCGGACAATGATGCTGGAGTGACGACGAAAGCGGAGACGCTGGCTCAAGACTGGTTCCAAGCCAACTTAGCCGCCAACATCACGTACTTGGCTGTCGGTGTGAACTCCAGGCTCTCGAATATCTCGGCTAGTGGTTTTATCTGTGGGGAGGGTGTACCGTCATTGCAGCGACGGACACCTGAAGCGTTACCGAACAACGGGTGTCCCGGTATCTTCACAGCGTTGAACGCGTCGTGTACGTGTCTGACGAGCTATAATAACACCGCGTCATGGGAGTTTTTCGTGACGGAAAGAACAACGGAGAGCGAGTATCCGCTTAGCATGAAGGACACGAATGTGCTGCCTGTTGACGCTATTCGGACACTTTTGGTACCGCTCACTGTGATGTCTCTGTACGTTTTCATTAATGTTGCGACTTAAAACCTGGATATTTACTAAAGAGTTTGTGTGTTATCTATGGCTACAGATTAATTACAGGAGTAGGCGATAAACTTCAGTCTATTTCATTCGTACCACAAGATATCGCTCTACCGGGATCGAATATTCCTGTCGCTGTCAATGGAGAGGATACCAGTGTCGCGAGCTCTATAACCGCAGTGTACGCTAAACAGTGCGGAGATTTTTCAGCTGTATCTGTCAGAACTTACAGATTTTCTGTATCGTAGACGTCTCGAGAACATCGACATGTCAGCCATTGTGATGAATACTGGATACTTCTTCCCGCCTACTACTCTCAACCTGTAAATGTAGAGTGGAACAATGCTGGATATAATATGGAGAACAACGACTCACGTATTTATTGTGCAGAACTATGCGCAATTGCGGCCTAGAGACGTTCGGGTTCGATTTCTTCCAAGGATTAAAAACTGTGAAGTATCTGTACGTGATGAGATAAGAGGTGTTTTTATTAAGCTAACTTCTGATTGTCTGTGCACCTAGAGATTTTTCCGACAACAATCTTGCTAAACCGTACGCAGGCAACACCATCAGCAAGACTTGTACGACTCAATTCTGTGCTGTTCAGATTCTGTGAGTACTGCTACTTTGTTCGTATTGCATTATATTCTAACAATGTTTATTGGCAGAAATCTGACAGGTAATCAATTGACGAGCTTTCCCTCCGTCGTCTTCAACCTTGACGATCTCAGTGAGCTGTATGGTACCCAAAATTACTTAATGTTTTGATTGACCGATTTTATTATTTTCTTTTTGATGAACAGCTATATTCGGAACAACAACTTTACCGATTTTAACGTCACCGCCTCGGTCTTCAACTTTATATCAGCGCTGCGAGCGTACGAGTCCGACCAGCCAGACGAGTCAGCAACATGCTCGAGCGGAATGTGGAATTCTGCGCATGAAGTGAAATTTTGCGTACTTAACGATGCTGTCGAAACCAAAGGTATGTTGTTTAGTTAATTTTTGTGAGTTTTCAATTAATTTTTTTTTTTTAGGTTCTTCGAGTAATTCCAAAGTGCTCGTATAACTGCAGGAGCTGTGATGCTTGTTCTCTTTATCATTCTTGTATGGATGAAATGCTCTCATCGACGTGATCTCGAGCATTTGTCCTCGTCTTCAAAGGTTAACTCGACCGGTACATCTTACTCGGAGGAAACGAGTCGTGACGTGGACCGCGTTCTCCTGAATGACCCAGTTATTGTGACGAACCGGATCGAGTATAAACATCTGAGACTTGGCAAATGTATCAGTAAAGGAGGATTCGGACTGGTATTCACGGGGGAATACAGAGGCCGTCGAGTTGCCATAAAAAAGATTCGGCCAGATCGCAGTGGAGAGGTGTCCGAGATAGAAACGTTTCTAAAAGAAATCATACTGATGGCGGTGCTGTATCATCCGAGAATCGTCGAGTTTATCGGAGTAGCGTGGGATGATATACGACACTTGTCTGCTGTAACCGAGTATATGAATAAAGGGGACCTCCGAGAAGTTTTTTATACTTTTAAGGAGCGGGGGACTCCTCTCTCCTGGGAAACACACAAGGCGCCTATTGT
Organism: Phytophthora infestans T30-4; assembly: GCF_000142945.1. Classification (NCBI taxonomy): domain Eukaryota; phylum Oomycota; class Peronosporomycetes; order Peronosporales; family Peronosporaceae; genus Phytophthora; species Phytophthora infestans. Next base: position 583,232 of record NW_003303703.1, on the reverse strand, counting down.
GCTGAGGCTCTCGCGTATTTGCATTGTCAACGTCCAAAAGTGATTCATCGTGATCTAAAATCCAAAAATGTGTTGCTCAACTTGTACCTGGAAGCAAAATTGAGCGATTTCGGAATATCCCGAGTGCGGTATGCTATCGAGACGCACATGACTGCTGGAGTGGGGACTTCTTTTTGGATAGCGCCTGAGGTTTTGTGTGGACAAGACTATGACGAGCGTGCGGATATTTTCTCGTTTGGAGTGGTTTTGTCCGAGATCGACACGGACGACTATCCGTATTGGAACGACAATTATCCGAATGAACCACGAGGTAAAATCCAAGAAGCAGAGATTGTAGCTCGCGTCGCTGCAGGACACATCCGACCCGAGTTTTCAGCGAATTGTCCCGAAGAGATCTTGGCGATAGCTGATGCCTGTTTGCAGAGGGACCCAAGAGACCGCCCTACGGCTGCGGACATTGCTGCGGCGATGCAACATTTGCTGCATCCGTCACGCAGAAGATCTTCCTCGCAGTATATGTCGGACGATTCGGCATCCATTTGGTCAGTACAAAGTCCAAACAACATTATTCTATAAAGATTTTCGAGGTGTTTTACTGTGCCCTTCTATTTTTGTCAAATGTTTTCTCGAGTGGGAATCCCACGTGTGTATCCCACTGTGGGATACACTTTTTTAAACAAAATGTTGTTAATTATTTTTTTACTGGATAGGTACACTCGAAATACTTAGGTACTACTGCTCCGCGTTATCGGGACGTAAGGTATGCAGCGTTTCAAGGATGCTGGTGAAGTGGACTATCTTATGATCGGAATTCGATCATAGGATTCGGAACGGTGTTGCGCTCCTGTCTGACTCAACGGACGTTTGATGCTCGTGTCGGACAAAACAAGCACTAAGACTGTCGCTGCAGATAAATCACAAGCCATAGGTGCCACCAGATAACTAGCGGTTGGCTCCCTATTGTTAGGACGGATTTTCATAGCTCTTTCAGCTATGCTATCACGAAGAATTGAGAACATTTGGAGTGAAATGAGTGCGACTAAACTTCTCGAGCGTTTCCGACGTATGATACAGGGCAGAGTCCAAATGCCGTTTCTAGATAATTTTAATTAATAAAAAATAGTGGCAACGGCCTCACGTGTTCAAGCCATCACTTCATGAGACCTCACGTTTATAACGGACGCAAAACGACGATGGTGGTGGAGCTGCCCATTCTCAAAACTATTATTGTGATGCTAGTGCTAACAGTTCGTTAGCAGAGGCGGTTCGAAGCCAACACTGGGCATCGGTTAGCCTCTGAGACACTCGTCGACTTGCCACCAACTTGACAGTCTCCAGAGAGATCTGGAGTCTTCCGAACACTGCTCTCTGCATCATGGACCAACCTCAACGTCTACAAAAGACCACGTATCCAAGAGAGCTACAGCAAGTCGGTTGCTTCATGTTGTTCCCCGAGTCTTCGGCACAAGTATTCAACGAGGAGTTGATCTTTGAACCAGCCATTATTTCCGCAGCAAACACTCACTCCTGGGCACAGCAAGAACACCTAGACCATGTGATTTTTGTATCTCCAATTGGAAGCGCTCACAAACAAGTACACCCAACTTCAATTGAATTAATGATGACCAACGAACAAAGCCCATCTATTTTGGAGCGCTACGCACAGACTACTCCGCTGTCAGCTTCCTGCCACAATGTCCAAAAACGTTGCTTGTTCGCAGATTGCACAAAGATGTCCGTCAGTCGAGGACTCTGTCGTGGACATGGCGGAGGTCGTCGATGCCATTTCGCGGGTGGATGCACCAAAAGTGCCCAAAGTCGCAGCATGTTCTGCTGGGCTCATGGCGGCGGCCAACGCTGTGACGTCGACACGTGTATGCGGTCACGGAGGTCGAAACACTATTGCGTTGCTCACATGCACCTCGAGACAGACGACTTTCGTCCCACTCCGTTCGGTAAAAGTTCTCGAGTACCGAGGACACGTCGGAGTCGCTTCGTTCCAGCTCCTAATCAGATGCGCCGACAGTCTTCTCCGCAATTGCTGCCCAGTTTAGGTCAAGCTCTAAGTGCTGCGTCTCTCTCGCTTCCTACTTTCCCCATTCTTCCTCAAGGTCGTACACATGAATAACACTGTTCCTTTGGGCATCGATGTTAGCAAAAATTATTCAGTTAACCGTTACAAAATCTAAACATACTACACAAATGCAAATATTATTTTTTACTTGTCATTATTTGCTGGCCAGGGTCGATATCCACTCTTATATTGCGAGGGGGGAGCTGGCGGCGACGGCGTTCGTGTCGCCCACAGCGCTTCAGACGAATACTGCGCAGGCACTGTCCGAAGCAGCGCCTCGTTTAGACTGGGAAGCTGCAGAGACGGCGCGCCAATGCCCGAAACTTCGCCAGCGTACTGATGCTGACGAAAGTCAACCGAAGTCATGCGCGTGTTTTCTTTGTTGTAGACGGACGAGAAGCTACTGTCGCAGGAGATGGTGGACTGTCTGCCGACGCTATCGTCCGAGTCAGCGCTCGCGTATGAGCTAGAAGAAGTTTTACCTCTGAAAGATGATGTCGCAGACTTTGACTTGGAAGTGGGTTTGGACGTCTTGCCCGCTTCTGGTTTTAGAGGTACGGCGAGCTCCATCTCGACGTGATCCACACAGAACCTCTTAGTCTTGCGACTGCGACGGCAATTTGGCGCCTCGCAGCGCTTGCCGCCGCCATGTGCCCAGCAGAACGGACTGCGACTCTGTGCGCACTTAGTACAGCCCGTTTGTTGACACCTACGGCCACCGCCATGGCCACGGCATCGACCTTTACTTACTGCAATTTTCTTGCAGCTTTCAAAGGAACATTGCTTTGCACCACAACCCGTAAGTAGGGCGCGTGCTAGTGAAGGTGCGATCTCATCTCTACCTACAGCTGAGGAGGAGGAAGCTGTGGGCGTGGACCCTCGCGTCCTCTTTTTGCCACTTGTGGCACTCGGAGGTGAGCGAAGGTTGATTTGGTGGACTCCTGGTGGTGTAAGAGACACAGCAGGTGGCGTCCGCAGCCCCGTATTAAGCACTTGACTCTGTGAGGCCCAGCTCCTCTGCTCCTCGTCGGCGTAGCTGGAGATTTTCATGGCTTGGAACGCAGCGTGTTGCTCGGCCGTCATGCGATCTGGAGACGGCATTCCACCGTATGGAGGGCGGAGAGGAGGTGGTGGAGTCTGGTAATAGTGTGATGTCGGTTGTGTGTAGACCGGAGACGCCTGTGTGGCGGTCGTGCCGTCCAAGTATTTGCCCATGGCACGAAATAGTCGTTCGCGTTCATTATCTTGGGTCGTAACAGGTCTGGGAGGTGCATTACGGGTCTCTAGCGCTAGCCGGAGGCTCCCGTCCACCACGGCAGCTTGCAAAAGCGGAAAAGAGCGGGCGACGTCCAAAGTTTCGACGCGACTCTGCTGTTGCTCCAGCACGTGGGCGGCGGCCAAAATGAGCTGTTCGGGAGTGGGAGACCCGCTTTGACGCTGCACGTTCCAAGCCATCGCGCGTGGGAACAGACGGTGACGCAGTGGCAGTCCGGCGTCCGCGTCGGGTTCGGACGCGTGGTCGGACATGTCGAGTAATGGACTTGCGTGGTTGACGGTCAATTTAGTTGTGGGAATGCGGACGTATGACCGCTCTCAACTTGAAACAAGTGACAGTTTTAACCTACCTTTTATTTTGAGCCAATCGATCGGATGTATTTTAGACGGCGATTTAATCAGCGGCTCATTTTTAACACGACGAGTGATGGTCACTTGTGCTCAGGTCTGATCTGGAACCGTTTTGTAAGCGAAATACAATAACTGAGCCATAATATTGCTACGAGAAGTCTTTGGTGGTGATTAAGAGTGTATCTTGGCTTTAAATGCTTAAAAACGCTACTGGCGTCGCTGCAAGGCAGATTATTCACCTCGGCCCGTCTCAATGAAAACAGCTGGTTGGTTCGATTTATGCTCCTCCCAATTTCAATATGTTTGCCTTGTTTCTCGTCAGCACCGGTAAACAGACTTTTGCCAGGATGCTGTGGCAATGAATCGGATAACCAAGAAGCCGGGGGCGCGCTGCATTGCCCTGGACTCGAAGCTATAGGTTAAAAGCAGCCCTGCGTGTGCAGGCAGCGCCTAAGCCGAAGATAAAGGTGCCTTGGGACATGCCGCCGGATGTGATAGCGGCAGGACCTTCGTGGTACCGCCGGGGTCAGCCGTCGTCAAGCCGTGATCACCAAAGCAGTGGTGGGAAAAGCTCAACAAGGTCAGCTCGGTCCACCACGTGGTGCTGTCTGGTAGACACTCATGTACATTGTAGAAATTAGCAGGCGGTGTTTACTCAGTATGAGTACTGTTTCTTCTTGATGTCTACTGTACGAGGCTCGGCAAGGCGGAACTGTACACACACACTGAGTTGTTTGTGGATCGACAACAACATGCAGGCGACAGCCTTGTTTACACATATCAGGGCTATGCGAAACGCTGGAAAGAGTGCCATCCATCGCAACCACTTCGCTAAGGAATCTCGGAGAGTTTAGAGCCAGGCGCGACGCAGCCGCGAGGGCAGAGTGCGGCACTGAGTAGAGGAGGCATTGCGCTCCATGGTCATAGACGGCTTGATCATTGGTCAGGTATTACATCAGACGCGCGCGAAAGCATTCGGAAGACGCTTTTCGAGTAAAGCGCAGTTAGGTGGTCGTCTGTCTTACCAGCAATTATCGAGAATTGACTACACCAAAATACTCGAAGCTACAGTCAGATGACAGTTGCATGCGCCGCATGCAACTGCATGCCATGCGGTGACACCTCGGGCGGACCAATACATGTACTGTTTTGTACAGTCAAATTGACAATGTCATATGGGGGCCCGTATTGAAGTCCACCACAGCAGTATGCGACGTGAGCTCAGTCGGCCTTTGAAAAAAAAGGCTTTGATGGACAGGATTGGCGTGGCGCACACGCACGCACGTGGGTTAACACGCGATAAAAAGAAATTACCGGGAAAATATTAACCACCACAGATTGCTAGTCGAAGAAGTCGCTGAAGTAGGCACAAAGTTAAGCTAAAATGAAGGTAAGCGAGCTTTCAATTAAGATTGTTCTGTAGATAATTGCAAATGAAGTTTTGAGCTTCATTGAGCTTCAGTACCAGTATCGTAGTTATCTGATCCTTAGAAGAGACTGTAAGCGAGTGCGGTAAGGCCAGCAGCCGCAAGGCCCGACAGAGACAGCTTGGAAGCAGATGACGAGGACGAGGACCCGGATGAAGACTCGGAAGAGCTACCGCTGCTGCTCGTGCTCGTGTCCGTGCTTGTGTTCGTGCTTGTGTTCGAGGTACTTGCGTCGCCAAGTACAGGGTCGTAGTGTAGCGTCTTCGCGAAGTGTGGGAAAACCCACTCGAACAACGTGTCGGCATTTGCAACGACGACGGAAGAGTTGGTCACATTCTTCTCCACACCGTCAAGAATGACAATTGAGGGTGCATCCATAAACATAGAGTCTCCCAGGTCCACGCGCTCGACAGTAACATTGCCCTTACTGCTACCTTTTGGCTTCTTCTCTGGCTTGCCAATGTCTTTGCCCTTGGGGCCCTTCGAATCCAGCTTGACAGCAAGAGTCAGCGTGTTGGCGGGGTCGCCAAACGGCCAAGTGTTCATGTCCACTGTGAACTTTAACGCTCCAGCAGGCACCGTCAGACTTTGACTACCGTATGTCACAGTAGCGTCACCTTGGAAGATTGTTGCAGTAAGGTTGAACTCCACCTTAGTCTTGGAGCTACCAACCTCGATCGAGGACACAAGTGTCGTTGAAGACGCATTGACGTCATTGATCGTCTCCTCTTTAATAGTAGTCCAGTCGCTGTCTTTGGGGCTGAATTTGGTGACAGCTGCTACCTCTTTTCCGTCTTTGTCCAGCTCGGTAAGACTGGCTACCGAGAGTTTCATGAATTTGCCGTTGGCGCAATCACCAGAGGGGCAGACTTCCATGTTGGCGCCCTTGCTGTCGAAGACGGCAGCCGTCGTGATGTTGTTCTTATTGGTGCCACCAGTCGGAGCGGTAAAGTTTCGCGCCGACACATTTGCTAGGAGGCAGACGAGTGCGAAAGCTGATGGAGTGATGATCTTCATGTTAGCGTCGAGGTCGTCTCTGGTTGTTGTGGTCGCCTTGGTGCTTGCTTCGAAGTGTTTTTTGGAATGAATAAAGCATGGGGGGGGATCAATGATACCAGCGCACCAACGACACCTTCCCATGGAGACGGTATTTTAAATCTTCCGTCGGTGTTTTAGCTATTTTCGTCTCTAGTGTCGAAGTGCTTTTATTAGCCGGGTGAAGCTTTTCCCTGTTGTCAATACTGCGATTTACAAAGAATTTGGATGATGATAGAACAGTCGCATGAACTGTTCAACTGCCCTGCCTAAAAGCAAATGTGAGCTGCTCAACGGATCTATAGCTCAACGATTATTGAAACGAAAAGCAGTGCGAGTCTATCTGTTTTATATTGCTGCATTTGATGCTTACATTTTTTTAAAACGAGTTACGCACGAAAAATCTGTTTTATATTGAAAGCTTTAATGACGCATCTTTTTTTAAACGACTTCACGGAAAATGCTAAAGCCTTTGTAGTTTAGCTCAGCGTTTTTTTATTTGAGCTCAGCTCATAATTAGGCCTTTGTCCAAGTGGCACGAATTTTTTCATCTTGTTTGGTGTCTTAAACGAAATTCGATTAGAAGAGATGTCAAGCACTCCTTGAGGACAGCCTGTTGCCAAATATTTACAAAACTTGAATCTGAAATCTGGATAAAATGGGGTCAATATTATATTTCATCCCCTATTTTTGGACTATGGTAATAATTGCCTGGCACTCAAGCTACAGATTTACATGCTAGCTCGCCATCGGACATAGGCCGAAATCGACTTGCTAAAGCTCCCAGCTTGGTCATGTCCGCGCAAAACGGACACGAGGGCAGACTTCTCTGCTAACGTTAGCTTTAGCTTGGTGGACTCCACAGCTTAGAAATTAATGAGCAAAACTGGAAAGTTGATCTCGTCCGTTTTTTACGCGGCGGTGGCGGTAGGTTCTAATTGGAGGAAAATTGCTTGAGTGTATCCACACGGTGTAGCAAAACTGGCAATTGTCGACACCTCGACGGATACCCTCAAGAACGAGCTTCTTATTATTAATAACAGTGAGCTCTTTAAGCAATGTCACCAAGTCATTGCAAGCCCAGAAACCTGCTTCCCAGTCCGCTACAACCCGAGAGCCAAGACCGTTGCGACCTAGACGTGTACTCCGTCTTTTGGCGATTCCACGCGCGGCCCGATTGGCATCACCCCGGTCCGGCAACAACCGAATCCCACTCGTGACAATCATTTCCCACGTATTTTCGCCACGGCAAGACTCGAACCCAGTCAGTTCTTCAGCGAGCGTAATAGCGGAGTGATGTTCGATGGCGAGGGACAGCGCACGCGTCTTCAGTCGGAAGCAAGTGAAAGTCCGTTCAGCGGCGGAATCTGCAGACACTTGGCAACAATGTATACAGACGTGGGGATGACGACAGTCGAGTGTGTCCGGTGGCTGTGTGGGTGGATGATCCTGGTGTACGCGCTGACATGTTGTGCGTGGTTCGCATGGCAAGCTTACTCCGTTCCGATAGTGGGTATCCTCACGGGGGTCATTGGTTTGCTCGCATGTCAGCGGCTACACGAACTAGACTACAAAGCTTACGTACTTGTCTTCATGGCGTTGAATTATGCACAAGTAGCGCAAGTCATTTATCTAGCATTTATTACACTTTCTACAGAGCTCGCGACGAAATGCAAAGATGACTGTGCGAGCACCGAAACCAAGGCGGTCTTCATTGTGCTGATGGCGGTAACTACTAGGATTTTCCACTGGCGAGTGGTGAAGACCACGGGACAATAGCGTGTTCGAGTTCCGCATGACACAACAGCTAGTGAATTGGGGGTCCGAGGCTTTCATGTACGATGCCTCGTATTTCCGTGATGCGGCCTATTCGACGGCGACGGAGTCTTCAGTTAGTGGTGTATGTACGTCCGTAGTTGATGATGTAGAACAGCAATCAACTGCGCCGTACCATGCAGGTTAGCACGACTGTAAAAAAGTGAAATTGTTCAAAAATTATTGTCAAGAAAATATGGTTTTGATTGAACGAAAGTCATGAAATGAATATGTATGTATTTATTTACCCGTGCATAGCGTCAAGTCTACTGGCGACAGAACAGCTGTGAATGAATGGAAACACGAAACACTACGAAGCAGCAATTCCCGAGATCGTCGACTCAAATGCCTCAAATGGAAGCAAAGTACTGGTGGCGACTTCGTCGTTAGTTGCGGCGAAGGCTGCGACCGGTTGGGTACGTGGTCTCGGGCTCCTGGCTCGTGGTTTCCTGGGTGTCGGGTTCCTCGTCAATAACAACCACCGTTCCTGGAGCATCCGAGTCGTAGTCCGGAGCGTCAGTGTCCGCTGGGGTTCCTTCATTGTCATCTACCGGTTCTTCAGTTTGTGGCTCCACCGTGCCGTACGGTGCCTCTGTCGCGGGAGTTCCTTCGTTGTCATCTACCGGTTCTTGGGTTGGCGTCTCGGGCGTGCCGTACGGTGCCTCTGTCGCTGGCGTTTCTTCAGTGTCATCATCCGGTTCTTCGGTTGGCGTCTCGGGCGTGCCGTACGGTGCCTCTGTCGCTGGCGTTTCTTCATTGTCATCATCCGGAGTCGGCATTGGTGTGTAAACCTCATCAGTGTCGGGGCATGGAGTTTGGGCCGGGGTTTCCTCAGTGCCCTGGTCCGGTGTCGGGGTGTAGACTGGAGGCTGCGTTTCGTATGTGGGCACATCCGTCACGGTCTCAGGAGTATCAATCACGGGTGGCTCGGTTGTCTGAACAACGGGAGGCCAGGTGACAGTCTCGGAGGGTGGGGCCGTTTTCACGGGTGGCTCAGTCGTCTGAACAACGGGAGGCCACGTGACCGTCTCGGAGGATGATGGAGGCGCTGTTGTCGTCTCGGGAGTGTCCGTCACGGGTGGCTCGGTAGTCTGAACCACAGGAGGCCACGTGACCGTCTCAGAGGGAGGGGCAGTTTTGACAGGTGGCTCGGTAGTCTGAACTACAGGGGGCCAGGTGACCGTCTCGGAGGAAGATGGAGGCGCTGTCGTCTGAACTACGGGGGGCCAGGTGACCGTCTCGGAAGGCGGAGCAGTTTTCACAGGTGGCTCGGTAGTCTGAACAACGGGAGGCCAGGTGACGGTCTCGGAAGGCGGAGCGGTTTTCACGGGTGGCTCGGTAGTCTGAACAACGGGAGGCCATGTAACAGTCTCAGAGGGAGGGGCAGTTTTGACAGGTGGCTCGGTAGTCTGAACTACAGGGGGCCAGGTGACCGTCTCGGAGGAGGATGGGGGCGCTGTCGTCTGAACAACGGGAGGCCAGGTGACGGTCTCGGAAGGCGGAGCGGTTTTCACGGGTGGCTCGGTAGTCTGAACTACGGGGGGCCAGGTGACCGTCTCGGAGGGTGGGGCCGTTTTCACAGGTGGCTCGGTCGTCTGAACAACGGGAGGCCAAGTGACTGTCTCAGAGGACGATGGAGGTGCTGTTGTCGTCTCAGGGGTGTCCGTTACGGGTGGCTCAGGTAGTCTGAACAACGGGAGGCCATGTAACAGTCTCGGTGGG
>NW_003303703.1:569986-573433 GCF_000142945.1 Phytophthora infestans T30-4 | reverse complement strand
TCGGGCCGTTTTTCACGGGTTGCTTAAGTCGGTCTGAACAACGCGACGCCACGTGATCCGTCTCGGAGGATGATGGAGGCGCTGTTGTCGTCTCGGGAGTGCCCGTCACGGGTGCCTCGATAGTCTGAACCCCAGGAGGCCACGTGGCCCCCTCGGAGGGTGGGGCAGTTTTGCCAGGTGGCTCGGTAGTCTGAACTACCGGGGGCCAGGTGACCGTCTCGGAGGAAGATGGAGGCGCTGTCGTCTGAACAACGGGAGGCCAGGTGACGGTCTCGGAAGGCGGAGCAGTTTTCACGGGAGGCTCGGTAGTCTGAACAACGGGAGGCCAGGTGACGGTCTCGGAAGGCGGAGCGGTTTTCACGGGTGGTTCGGTAGTCTGAACAACGGGAGGCCATGTAACAGTCTCAGAGGGAGGGGCAGTTTTGACAGGTGGCTCGGTAGTCTGAACTACAGGGGGCCAGGTGACCGTCTCGGAGGAAGATGGAGGCGCTGTCGTCTGAACAACGGGAGGCCAGGTGACGGTCTCGGAAGGCGGAGCAGTTTTCACGGGAGGCTCGGTAGTCTGAACAACGGGAGGCCAGGTGACGGTCTCGGAAGGCGGAGCGGTTTTCACGGGTGGTTCGGTAGTCTGAACAACGGGAGGCCATGTAACAGTCTCAGAGGGAGGGGCAGTTTTGACAGGTGGCTCGGTAGTCTGAACTACAGGGGGCCAGGTGACCGTCTCGGAGGAGGATGGGGGCGCTGTCGTCTGAACAACGGGAGGCCAGGTGACGGTCTCGGAAGGCGGAGCGGTTTTCACGGGTGGCTCGGTAGTCTGAACTACGGGGGGCCAGGTGACCGTCTCGGAAGGCGGAGCAGTTTTCACAGGTGGCTCGGTAGTCTGAACAACGGGAGGCCAGGTGACCGTCTCGGAGGGTGGGGCAGTTTTCACGGGTGGCTCGGTCGTCTGAACAACGGGAGGCCAGGTGACTGTCTCAGAGGAGGACGGAGGCGCTGTCGTCGGGGTATCAGTGCTAACCTCACATTCGTCGTGGACAGGCGTGGACTCGGTAGTCGGGCACTCGGTGTTGGGAACACAGCCGTAGACCCCTTCACTAATGCTGACGCAGCTGGATCCGAAGGTAAGATCACCGTGCACACCAGGACAGTTTCCGACTTCACTGGTACAGATCGGTCCCTGGGCACAGAAGTATCCCTCCTTGCCCACCACGGACACAGGGTACCAGCCGTCGCTTCCGTCGCACGTGTCTGGCATCGCGGGATTCTGGTCACAAGTTGCACCATCCTCAGTAGTAGGCTCGCTGGTTGTTGGGGTGTATCCGCCAGATTCTGGGGAATAACCAGCGAGAGCGGGGGCTGCCATTAAGGCAGCTAGAAGAAGGGAGACGCTAAACTTGACCATGATTGCTCTGAAAACAGGTAGCTGGATGACCGAGTATAGGTAGGTTGGGAGTCTTGGTAAGTCGCTCTTTGCAGATGCAGGCGAATTCGAAAATGAGAGTGGACCTGGCTCGCGTGACACGAGCTCTCACACAGCTCGACGCTACGCTGCCATGATCTTCAGCGCTAGTGTGGTTCGAAACGTCCACGCCAGCTCTTGAGATGTTCGTCGGTTGCATCCGTTTTAGAGCCCTTACAACTTGGAAATCAAGTTTGTGGCCCCGTGCTGAGCGATAATGAATCGTCGAGTCCCCCGACTTGCCGAAACTGCGTGCCCCTTCACGTGCAACGGCCCCCGAAATGCACTACTGATACTAACTAATCGCTTGACCATACTCGCAGTTGCGAATCTGACATCTTCCCCAGCGTCAGGCTCAAAACGTCTGAGCATGTTCGCAGATTCATGCGCTGCTGTCACTTTCTAAGCTTCACAAGTTGTTTGAGAGAAACGTTTGTGGTTGTTTCTCAAAGATTTGTGTTGAGCTAGTCGCCCGAGAGTTTTCTTACAGACCATCGAGCCCAGGAAGTTTTCTTTTGCTGTAGTGGATGAGTGCTGGGATCATGTCCAATGGCCCAGCCAAGGTGACCGATGCGTTACTACTTACTGGACGGTTATACATTTTCCAGGGATTTCTTTCGTCCTGAAAATGCAGCAGCCAAGCTCGTTCGGCGCTGCTGAATAGGCGACCGTCTCTTCTTCTTCGCGATTTGACTCCATTGTGAGGAGCTACATGTACAGTATCACACAGCCGAACACGTAAGCAACGTAGCGCACTTGGCCCGGGACATTCCTCGGCATGAAACTGCAGCCCCTTACTCGCAGCTTTCGACATGACAACAGCATCCGCTATTCTTCACTTTTACTGACACATTCTGCAACCAGTGCGATCAAGCACAATAGGCAAGAGCGCGTACTTGTACATTTTAGTGCTGAAACTGCAAATATTTACTTTTACGTGTTTTTGGTTTTGATGCAGCGGATGTCACGCTGTTCGGCGGACCCGAGCTCCATGGGAACTGGTCCCGTTGGGGCTTGCTCGACCGGGAGCCGACAAGGAACTCCCAGACCATGCTGAGGCCGGCGTACGCGCCTGGCGATGGCTGTACTCTTCTTGAAGAGCCACTTGAATCGCCTCTTCAAGAGTGCTTGACTGCACCCGGAACAGCTGAGTGCGTGCGGGGCCCACTCGAAGGCCGTCCATGAACACAGTCATCTTGATGTGTTCGTTGAGTAGGTTCCCCACTAGGGACGCCGTGAGCTCCCGTATCTCTTGCACATACTCGTGCAGTTCGCGCCTCCTTTGTTTACACGAGAGGAAGCGCGAACGTTGGCGGTACTCGTAGTTCGCCGGGAGGAACGCGGCTCAAAGCTGTTCACACAGCTGAGCCCAGGATGTGAAACATCCAGGGGATGTTGCTTCCCGTGTGTACACCCAGCTCTTAGCACGGCCGCTAAGGTTGGAGAGTGCAAAAGCAACACGAAGTTGCTCGGTCTTGATCAGAGCCGCGTCCATCGCGAGCTCTACTTCTCGGACCCAGAAGTGAAGGTTCTCGCCTTCCTTCCCTTCATATGGCTTAACCTTCAGCCGTATTGGCTTCGGTTGAGGCGGATTTGCTTCCGCCGCCGGAGCCTGCAGGTTCTCCCGCACATGCGTGATGAGGCCCTGCTCGTACGCGTCGAACGCATTGACGCGCTCGAGCTGCTCAGCCGGTGCTGACACCACCTGGCCCTGCAGGGCCTCCATCCCGAAGATGCTGCCATCTTCCGAACCGACTCGAACTGAGAGTCGTTTATATGGGAGAAGTCGTTCCTATCCATGGCAACGAGCTTCGGAGAGGTTCAGGTAGTCTACCCGCGGTGGCGTGGATTGACTACTAGTGCTACCAAGTGTGACGGGGTCACACAGCACCTTGCGCTAGAGGAAGTTATCTTCCGAGAGTATACAAACTCTCAGTGAACGGCAGTACACAGGTCCCCTCTTTATTCAAAAGAGAGCGAAGTGACGA
>NW_003303703.1:521197-569886 GCF_000142945.1 Phytophthora infestans T30-4 | reverse complement strand
AAGCATCGTAGCGGCGTTTCAAGATCTCATCTAACGATGGCACCTATTTGGTGTTCGACACCTCAATGGTGATTGTTACGGTCCGGACCGGTCCGGTCCGTTTTCCTCCATTCTTTACGCGAAGCAACATATAACTCGGTTCATTGCTGAAGAAGAGTCCAAGTGCGTCCTGCGCAGATCATTTGCAGGTATGGGTGGCAAGGCCAAGTTCAAAAAGCATACGGCGGCAGAACTCGAGAGGCGCCAAAAGCAAGTCAACAAGGGCGGAGGCAAAACCGGTGCCTCCACACGCGGTGTCGCCAAGCTTAACTTCACGTGCGACATCTGCATGGTATGCGGTGGCAATATTGACAGGAACATAAGCTCGTACAACATGGTACGGCCATCGATACTAACCGGTGTGATGTGTATTTAATAGAGCGCATCGCCCGACATTAAGTCGTACGAGCAGCACTACACCAGCAAGCACCCTAAGGCGACGTTCAACCGCGATGCCATGATGCTGACTGATGTTCGGGAGTCCACGACCATGTGATGTCTTTCTTCAGCAATGAAGACAATGGCTGGATCAGACCAGCATAATTTTTCGTGTGCTTGTGGAGATAATTTCCGAGTCCAGGTACAGATCGGTCCCTGGGCACAGAAGTATCCCTCCTTGCCCACCACGGACACAGGGTACCAGCCGTCGCTTCCGTCGCACGTGTCTGGCATCGCGGGATTCTGGTCACAAGTTGCACCATCCTCAGTAGTAGGCTCGCTGGTTGTTGGGGTGTATCCGCCAGATTCTGGGGAATAACCAGCGAGAGCGGGGGCTGCCATTAAGGCAGCTAGAAGAAGGGAGACGCTAAACTTGACCATGATTGCTCTGAAAACAGGTAGCTGGATGACCGAGTATAGGTAGGTTGGTAGTCTTGGTAAGTCGCTCTTTGCAGATGCAGGCGAATTGGAAAATGAGAGTGGACCTGGCTCGCGTGACACGAGCTCTCACACAGCTCGACGCTACGCTGCCATGATCTTCAGCGCTAGTGTGGTTCGAAACGTCCACGCCAGCTCTTGAGATGTTCGTCGGTTGCATCCGTTTTAGAGCCCTTACAACTTGGAAATCAAGTTTGTGGCCCCGTGCTGAGCGATAATGAATCGTCGAGTCCCCCGACTTGCCGAAACTGCGTGCCCCTTCACGTGCAACGGCCCCCGAAATGCACTACTGATACTAACTAATCGCTTGACCATACTCGCAGTTGCGAATCTGACATCTTCCCCAGCGTCAGGCTCAAAACGTCTGAGCATGTTCGCAGATTCATGCGCTGCTGTCACTTTCTAAGCTTCACAAGTTGTTTGAGAGAAACGTTTGTGGTTGTTTCTCAAAGATTTGTGTTGAGCTAGTCGCCCGAGAGTTTTCTTACAGACCATCGAGCCCAGGAAGTTTTCTTTTGCTGTAGTGGATGAGTGCTGGGATCATGTCCAATGGCCCAGCCAAGGTGACCGATGCGTTACTACTTACTGGACGGTTATACATTTTCCAGGGATTTCTTTCGTCCTGAAAATGCAGCAGCCAAGCTCGTTCGGCGCTGCTGAATAGGCGACCGTCTCTTCTTCTTCGCGATTTGACTCCATTGTGAGGAGCTACATGTACAGTATCACACAGCCGAACACGTAAGCAACGTAGCGCACTTGGCCCGGGACATTCCTCGGCATGAAACTGCAGCCCCTTACTCGCAGCTTTCGACATGACAACAGCATCCGCTATTCTTCACTTTTACTGACACATTCTGCAACCAGTGCGATCAAGCACAATAGGCAAGAGCGCGTACTTGTACATTTTAGTGCTGAAACTGCAAATATTTACTTTTACGTGTTTTTGGTTTTGATGTTTGCAAATTAAGCTTAGAAATACATGTTCTAGATTAGAAAAATCTCGACAAGCAAGACGATGGAGCATGTGCTGGGTGATCTGGACGGCAAAACGGACGTGCTACGCTTCGTCGTGGGCTTCCTTTCGTACCGCGACTGGCTGTGCTTGTCGTCTTGCAGCCGCTCGCTGGCCAGCTCGGACTTGCGCCGCTTCGTGCTGTCCCAGGGCGTACTACGCGTGCCCCCGCCGCCTCTCACCAACCAGACGGACGAGCTGCCGACTGCCAGCTACTATGCGGACAGTTTCTTGCGCCACATGAAGCCCGAGATGATGCGCTCTATTACGACCATCAGGGTGCCGCGTACGGGTATGCACTTGCTGAATCTGCTGCGTGTTCTACCTGCTCTACGCTCTCTGCGGTTCTGGGACTACCCGTACTGGACTCCCGAGGAGGACGCGCCCGAGGAGGAGGAGCCTGCCATCAACGTAGCGGCGGTGCTACAACTCATACCGACACTACAGGAACTGACCGTCGCAGACGCCGATATTACGCTCGCCGAGCTACTGGACGTAGCCGAACAATGTCCCGAAAATAAAGCCCTTCAACCTACCGGGTGGAATTTAAGGGCCTTAGATTTGGCAGAAACCGACGTGGTGGATCTGGCCCCACTGGTAGTGCTGCCCCACCTACAGTCGCTGAGTATCCGACGCACCAATGTGGCGAGCTTGGCTGTATTGGAGGCTCTACCGGAGCTCCATGCTCTGGACGTGTCCGAGACGAAAGTTGTCGAATTTAGTGCCCTCAAATTTCTGTCACCGAAATTAGAGACGCTCGATATTAGCAAGAATTGGGTCACGACAGATCTGAGTGTGCTGCGACATTTGACGGCGTTGAGGTCACTGAAGGTCACGAACATGGGCGCGTCTGACGCGTTGGCGCTGACGTTGCGTTGCCCCGACCTCGAGATTCTGCACGTGCAGAATACGAGGTTAGCCGATCTCGATTTTGTGACGAGCCTGCCAAATTTGATATATCTCGATATCCGGTGGACACATGTGGGGGATCGACGTCCATTGGCTGCGTTGGCGTCGCTGGAGCACTTGCTGTTAGATACGCGAGAGAGAGGAGAACTGAGTGAACTTCCCGTTCTACCTGTAAGCTACGAGTGGCTGAGTAGTCTCCACCAACTCAAGAAGTTAAGAGTGTACAAACACAACTACCAAGACGACATCGCGGACGTTCTACTAGAAGACGTGGAAGAGAGGGGGACGACGGTAGTTGCAACAAGAGGACTGACGATCCCCTTGGCGCACCGTGTGCCCAGCTCATTCCTTAAGTATTTGAGTAGACAGGGGGCGGTGACGTCGCTCGAACTACCGCCACTCACGGACTACGCGCCGTTGAGCTTAATGGCGTCCACTCTACACCATCTGCGACTCCAGCAATGGTGTGCGGACGACTTGGCCCAGATTGTGGCACTAGGCGAGATGCCGGCACTTACACGATTGTCTATGTCGCTACCGCCTACAGCTCAGGTCATGGACCTCCTCCCTCTTGAAGGTTTTACTCAACTCACACAACTTGAGTTACTAGACGTTTTATTTGAGGATTTGTCTCCGCTTGGAGCACTCGTGAATTTAGAGAAACTAGTGCTCTCTCTACCGGATCGTGGCAAACGACAACTAGCACGTCGCCACAAGGAGCATCAGACGACGTTCGAGTTCTTGTTGCAGCTAACGAAGCTGGAGGAATTGTCTCTTGTCGGGCGCGTGGACTTTAAAGACGCTGCGCTGCTTTCAGGGATGCGAAAGATGCGTCGACTGTGGTTGAACGCGACCAAAGTGGAAGACGCGACTCCGTTGGCTACACTCACACGGTTAGAGCTGCTGGATCTGGGACTTACACCGGTGACGACGGTGGAAGGCATTCCAAGACTGCCAGAGCTGCAGTCGATCTGGATCCCTGAAGCGGTAGAGTGCAAGGTGCTGCGTGACGCCACGAACTTCCCGAGACTACACGCGATTTGGCACGCGGACGACTACAATTGCCTTTGGACAGATCATACATTTTGAACACACGTTTTGGTGAAAAGCTACAGTTATCTTATTGGACAGATTTTTCCTGTATTTTACATTGCAATGTATTGTTTACTATTAACAGAATTGACTCTTGATGATCCGACAGCACAGAAGAAAGGAATTTCTAAAACGAATTTGATTTGTGAAAATCTTTTTCCTTCGAGTCCTTGAGGACAAGCGTCAAACCCATTTCCCCGCTGAAATCCGCTCTACTACCAAAGAAAGTGGATGCTGACGGGTGACGTGGAGTAGTTCGCTGGTTCTTACAATGCCGCATTGAACGCTTGCCCTGGCGAAACTGTAAATGGCATTCGTCCATATTACTGAAACTGCCAGAGACCCGGTCCACTTGTCACGGTATACGGCTGGATGAAGGACTCGACCTTCTCGCCGAATGCATTCAGAAGCTCAACGCGTTTCAGGTGAAGCGCACCACGTCTAACCAACTGGGTCATTCGCCTCCGACGTCGGCGTTCCCGGCATAAAAAGGAACACCTGTCGATGGCTGATCTCAAGACCTGCAGTGGACCGCCACGTAGGAGGATCTGTAGAGCGGTAGGGAGCTGCTCTCTCTCGTGGACGTCGAGGAGAGCAGCTCAGTCGTGTTTTTCCTCTTTACCTCACAAGTAACTGAGAAGACAAGCAATACATTTGTTTTACGTTTATTACGTTAAAAGTTCCTACGGTCGGTCTGCAAGATACACGACCCCGATCAAGGAGGAATACCGCGACAATTTGGTGAAGAAGCAGGGTATCTTCTTACCGAAAAATCGTAGGAACGTAAGAGCGGAGGAGAGCGCTACAAGACTTCAGGCAACGGAGCGCCTGAACAAGAAGGAGGGACAGTAGGTACGCTATGAGCTTCCACGACCTGTCCGACACGTTGGGCGAAGGAGCGCTGCCCTTTTCCGAAGTTCCAGAGGAAGAAGAAGCGGCGCGTGTGGAAGGAAATGCGGGTGAGAACGCGCAAAGAGAACCTCCTATCGGAGAGAGAGAACACGTCGAAGCGGAACGCGGAACGCGAGGTCAAGATCAACAAGCGGCTGAAGGCTACGAGGCTCAGGCGGCTCAAGGTGACGATGACAATCTGTTCGACGGGGCTCTCGCATCTCCCCGAACGAGAGGGAGGATTACCTCTCTGCTCGAGACCCCCAGAGGTCGGGCTCAGTTTCAAGATCTCTTGCTGCAGCTCGCCAGCCAACCTGATCCTAGTGAACTGACCGGCGCAGCGTCCCACCCGCAAGCAGAACCTACGGCTGCTGCTCCAGGAAGTCGACGGGGCGTGGCGTTCACATTTGACCCAGCCCGTCTTTCCTTGGGACCTGTTGAAGGAGAAGGGAGGGACGTGACGGCTGCCGCTGGTCCGCAAGGACCAGGATTGGGAAGGAGCGAGAAGGAACGCTCCTGGGACGCAAGGACCGCGTCCCCAGCTAACGTCTCGATTGGAGGAGCGAGGAAGGGCCCTACTCGGTCCACCGTGACATCGACTGTTGGAAGTGGAACGCGAGACACAGACTCGACCTTCCAAGCGCTCTTAATAGACACCTTCCAACAAGCGCTCCGTGGCCTCTCGCTGAACGATGCGTCGGGAGGGTTGTGCCAAGCACGAGCTGCGCCCTCGTCAATGGAAGACCGCCGGAGCCTAGAGGCCGCGAACCCAAGGATGACTCCGGGAACGGTAGCTGCGACTCCGACAGGGATGCCGATGGCGGCGATCCCTTCGTATGGAGGCGTTTCAATCCAAACGCCTCAGCCTGGCGGGAGCAGTCAAGGGGCAGGATCGCCTCTTCCCGGGGCGTTCTACTCTCCTTTTCAACCTCCTGTGACGCCTACGTCTGGATGGAGCGCCCATGGGACGCGACCCGCCTGGACCTCGGCACCGGTATCCTCGGAGGCTCCAACGTCTGCTATCTGGGAGGCGGGTGGGCGACATGCCACCACTGGCGGAGAGTTTCGCGGGCAAGCTGGTACTAGAGTACCGAGCTACGACGACAGACAGAGTGGGAGGAACCCGACGAGCTCAGGACTGCCTTACGAGCCGATGGCCTACTCTATCGGTGGCCAGGATGGCCGATATGGAACGGCAACTATCGGAGACCGCTCGTATCGGAACGCCCCTAACATTGGGATTCTCACCGAGTTGAGGAACGCCGTAGAGGTCATCGTTCCTTTTTACTCTGACACGGCCACGAGCGAGAGAGCCGCCGTGTTTTGGCGTTCCTTCGAGAAGTGCACCTACGGCATGGACGACCAGATGAGATTTACGGCCTTCGAGCAATGCCTGAAAGGCAAAGTGGGCCAGGAATGGTGGTACAACTCGAGGATCGATAGCTTTGAGACGTTAAGGGTGCGTTTCCACAACCGCTTTATCTGTCAGACTCCGACGCAACTCTGGAAGCGACTCAAGGACGCTAAGAGAAACCGCGGCGAGTCGGCCGAAGAGTGGGGCGACCGAATTCCGACGATGTGCGAAGCTCTAAACTACCCTGAGCCCCGTATGCAATTCGAGTTCTTCATGGACGGGTTGCGCAACAAGCAGATGAGAGCAGTCCTGAATGGTAGTATGGTAGCGTCCATTCCGGAAGCGTGTGTGTTACTGCTGTACAAGAATCAGCACTTGCCCGTCGAAGAAGAGGACGAGTTCGCCGGAGAGGGAACGGCGCCAACGAGTGCCCACGCTCAGGCGTCTACTCAGTCGCAAGTGCTCCAGCAACTGCAATTGATGAATCCGATCATGTTGAACAACCAACAGGGCTCTGGAACGCAGCTTGGACACATTAACGTCGTGGCTCCGAGTGTCCCTCAAGCGCCACAGGCTTCCAGCGCCCCAGCTTCAAACGGGAACGCTAGTCTTGGACCGCTGAATGTCCGACAGGGACCGGACACGCGAGCGACTGAAGGCGAGATCGTATGCGGTCGTTGCGAGCGAAAGGGTTGTAGTAGGCAGAGCTGTCCGCGAGGCAAAGCTGCAATCGCTGCCAGCGAGACGGACATTATTCGATGGAGTGTAGCTGGCCCAAGCCAGCTAGCAATAATCGGAATGGAAGGCGTCGTTGACTAGAGTGCTTCTTCTGCATGCAAAAGGGACACTCGATGTCGAATTGCCCTGAACTGGCACAACTTCGTAGTCTGGCGGGAAATGACAGCTCGACGAGAGCAGCCACTCCCACCGGAACGTCCCAGCAATGAAGGGGGCAAGAGGGAGGGGAAGGAAGTGTCGCTCCTTCCTCTTGCCTAGTTGGCGACACACAGAGGGCTGATAGTTCACAGGAAGTGAAGATTGCGGTGGAACCTAAGAGGGCTCTCGGGAGTAGCAAGGAGACTAGTGAACGCGCTCGGAGCGTTCTCATTGCGAGTGTGACAGTTGGAAGTGACCAGGAAAACGTGGGTAGCTCGGGGGACGAGCAGGAACAAGGGAGCGAGAGCACGGATGGAGCAACGGAACGCTCCACCGTGACGCTAATCGGCAAGGTGGAGACAATGGAACGCTGTACTTTGTCGAAGGGGAAAGTCGACGGAACTACAACGCGGTCCGGAGGGACCCCAGGCGTCGGGGGGAGACGAAAAAGGTATGCTTCGCTGAAGCAGAGGAAGACTCGGAGGATAGCAGAACGGTAGAGGAGGCAACGGTGCCGGCTAACAGCTCTACGAGGTACAAGGATGCTATCGAGTCGAATGTGGATGAGGCTGCTAGCCTCAAGGCACGCCAAGTTGTGGCTGCCGTGGGAACTGGGAGCGATGAGGACAAGGTGACGGTAGCGAGAGAAGGAGAGAAAGAAGGACATAACGAAAAAATGAATTCTGCCAGTCGCTATGACTGTTTGTTCTCTGACAAGGAGCTGGATATGCTCCAACTCGGTGAAGGCTCGGGCGTGAAAAGTGAGCCCGAAGAATATGCGAAAGAACTGGAAGATCGTTTGTTCCCGCTGGACGACGAGAGGATACTAGAGCGTGCCAAGCGGAACGCGGCTGGACTAGGAAAGCCGACTCTGGCGTATATGAGCGTGACACTTGGAATACCAGAAGCTGTCTTGGAACGCACACGGGCCGTCTCAACTGGGGATATGGGTACGACAGAGTACTGTATGCCGACGCGTTAGAGAAGTCGACGGTAGCGAAGCGTGCCAATCGAGACTTCAAGGAGGTGGAAGCAAGGAGCTCGCAACTGCCGACGGTCAACATGGTCGCTGTAAGCGAGGGCGAGTGCGATGAGACTGCAGAGCCGGACAAGATGGTAGAACGAGAGTTCGAAAGGAACGTGTGCGTCAGACTGGACGAAGCGACCATCCCGGTATCTCGAGACTGTGAAGACAGTGGCGGGACGCTGCCGTCTCGATGGCGTGCAGAGGCTCGAAGGCTGGTGTACGAACTCGTGAAGAAGGATTGGGATGCAAAGAGAAGTCTCCCTTCGAAAACAACGGAGCCTCCGAGAGAGAGAGGTGGCGAGGGCGAGGATGGCCCTCGGCGTGACGCCGCGACTGAGAACGTTCTGGACGAAGGGGCGCTCCGTAGTCACCTTTGTGAAGTTGGGGGAACGCTAAGCGAAGCGTCCCTAAATGGCGCAATAGTCTGGGCTAGAAGTTATTTTGAGGCGGAGGTCGGCGCTATTTGCGACAAGCTACGCGACAGGGCGCCTGCGTCACCAAAAACAACTGGACATGTTGGGGCGACCGCTACAGAAACTCTGCGAATGGGCGCGACGCCTGGTTTGCCAATCAAAACGCTGGAAGTTAAAAAGCTCGAAATAGCCGAAGAGGAGCCAGAGATCTATTTCGTGGACGCGAAGAGAGCCCCCCGGCCTCGGAGACGATCTGGCCTGTGCGAGCGGAGCTACGAAGTCTTCGATGATGATGATAGTGTGGTGCCTGAAGGCAAACGAGTTATATGCAGTGTTAGAGGGATACAAGCTCTATCGGACGGCTACATTGACTGTTGCCCCTGCGAGATGTTGGCCGACACCGGCGCTATGGCTAGTTTGGTCGACAAACGCGTGTTGAAACGACTCGGAAGGGCTTTCGAGCCGCTTCGACCATACACAGGAAGTTTAGATGGCGTGACGGGCCATGGAGTTCGCATAAGTGGCGTAATCGACCTGCCTGTGACTCTGGGAACGCTGGAGAAGACGCTCCCTTTCGTAGTGACCGACCGTTTATTCGTGGACGCTATCCTTGGAACGGATACGCTGCGAGCGCTCCGAGCGATGATCGACTTGGAAGAACAAACTATGACGCTAAAAGAGACCGGTGATGTGGTCCCACTGGGCGAGACAAGGATCGAAGAGACCTACGCAGCCACAGTATCGTCGACGGTCCGTCTGAAGCCCGGTAGCCAAGCGTTAGTAAGGTCGAGCGTCAGAGGAGCAGTGAAGGGTCAGTCCGTCGTCTTAGTGGAGGGCGTTCCCGGATCTGATACGTCCCTACAAGTCGCCAGGACGCTGTGCACGGTGTCTAAAGGCTCTGTACTAGTCGAGGTCTGTAACGCGTCGACAGAGGAGGTCGAGATTAAGTCGGGAGCTCACGTCGCCTCCGTGACGATCGTTCCAGAGTCTGCTTTTGTGGCGAGCGTTCCCGAATCTGACGGAGCGCGGGAGAGCCTCAGTGATGTCCTAAGTCGTTCGACTGGGCACGCTACTGGCCCGTCGGGAACGATTGAGGCCGAGATGGCCTCAGTCATGAACGACAAGGACGAGGACGATTTCGTGGTGGACTTCCAGGACTCTTCACTTGGGGCGGAACAGAGGCGTCTCTTTGCTGAAATGCTGAAGGGCCTGAGGGACCTCTTCGTCGAGACCTCCAAATAACCCGGACGGACAGAGCTTTTACAGTTCCACATCGACACGGGAACGCACACACCTATCAAGCAACCTTCTTACCGAGTGGCTTAGGCAGAGGGCGACGTGATGGAATCCGAAATCCAGGAGTATCTCAACTTGGGCCTAATACGGCCCTCGACTAGCCCTTGGGTCAGTCCTGTACTGATGATACGCAAGCCTGATGGAGGAATCCGGTTTTGCATCGACTACCGAAAGCTGAACGCTGTCACGGTGAAGGACATCTACCCGATGCCGTTAATCGACGACATTCTAGTCGTGCTTGGGAACGCTAAGCTTTTCTCGACTATGGATATTGCGTCGGGATACTGGAACGCTCCCGTGGAGCCTGGTAGTGTGGAGAAGACAGCTTTCACGAGCAAGTATGGGCTGTTCGAATGGCTAGTCATGCCTTTCGGGCTATGTAATGCGGTCCCTGCGTTCGAACGACTTATGGAGAACGTGCTGGTTGATTTGAAGTGGCGAACGTGTCTGGTTTACCTAGAGAATTGTGTCGTGTTCAGCGAGGACTTTCCGACCCATCTGATTCGAGTGCGTCAGGTTTTGGAACGCTTTCAAGCAACTGGCTTCAAACTGAAGATGAAGAAGTGTCATTGGGGACGGGACCAGGTGGCGTTTCTAGGCCATATTGTGACCCCTACTGGGATATTGCCCAACCCGGAGAAAGCGAAAGCAGTGATGAACATAGAGAGACCTCACGACTTGCATACGGTGCGAGCGTTCCTCGGCTTGACTAGCTACTTTAGGCGTTATATACCCGGCTTCGCGGCGATCGCTGCTCCGTTGAAACGCTTAAAGCAGAAGGAGGTATAGTTCCGACGGAACGACGACTGCGAGGTCGCGTTCCGTCAGCTGCAACGCGCTCTGGTGAAGCCCCCTATCCTCGTCTATCCGGACTTCAAGAAAAGGTTCAAACTCTACGTGGACTCTTCTCACTTAACGGTTGGAGCGTGCCTCATGCAGGAGATCGATAGGCGTGACAGAGCTATCGCCTTTGCGAGTAAGATGTTGGTGGGATCTCAGAGAAATTGGATTAACAAGACAAGTGGCACAACGGAGATAGAGTGCTGGGGCATAGTGTGGGCTACGCGTAAATTTCGTTGCTACCTGGATCATGCGGAATTTGACTTGTACACTGATCATCAAGCGCTAGCGTGGATATTTGGAGAAGAAACCCGAACGTCCAACGCTAAGTTGGCACGGTGGGCGATGGAGTTATCACAGTTAAGGTTCAAGGTATATCATAAACCCGGGACGTCTATGGGCCATGCTGATGGTTTGTCGAGGCTGTATCACCGACCTGAAGCCTCGGTGGTAAGTGTCATTTGAATGACTGATCTCCTGAACGACGGAGACGACACTCCTCCTGCTCAAGACGGAACGGTATTTCCTCTTGGAACGCTGGAGACTAACACGGGCGACGGTCTAGTCCAAGTCGGGGAGCAGACTGGAACGGCTGCTCCCGAAGATGACTCGGTTGCTGAACCTGCGGTGGTGCCGGAACCTCTAACGCAAGTGGAGCAAGAAGAAGACTTGCAGGAGGGAGCCCCGCTTACAAATCCCTCGCCCATCGACGTTTTTGGTCTGGATTACGACAAGTTTGTGGAAGAGCAGGAGCGCGTGCCATGGATGCGAGCACTGAGAGCGTTCCTGAAGGACGGAGCGTTAGCTATCGACCCACAACTTCGAGTGACAGTGTTGAAGATGTCTCCGCACTACCTGATTCGTAATGGCGTCCTGATGCGTCTGGTCCACCTGGGAGCGCGCGCTGGTCCCGCTAGGACTATTAGCGCTCCTGCCGTTCCGCTCCCCTTCATAGAGACTGTCTTACACTACTGCCACGCCGACATCTTCTCCGCTCACCTTGGCAAGACGAAGACCGCTGACAAAGTCCGAAGACATGCGTACTGGCACGGCTGGCGAAAAGACGTAGCCGAGTACGTGCGAGAGTGCTCGATATGTAGTGGTGGAAAGGTCCGTAGGCCCTGAAGAGCGGGACTCATGCAACGAATGCCGATTCAGGACCTGTCCGGACCGTTCTCGTTGCTGGTTGTGGATGCTATCGGCCCTCTAGTGGTCACACCTAGGAGAAACAAGTATATTTTGGTTTTCGTGGATTATTTTACGCGGTGGGCCGAGGCGTTCGCGGTCGAATCTCTGGACACGATCTCGTTTGTGAATGCGATGATTGAGGGGGTGATCTGTCGTCATGGAGTGCCGGGGCGACTCCTAAGTGATCGAGGTTCAAACTTTACGTCGAATCTGGCTAAGTCGCTGTATGATACCTTGGGCATTAAAAAGTGGTTTGGCGCCGCGTACCACCCACAGACCCAAGGCCTGGTGGAACGCTTCAATGAAACGCTGATGGGCATGTTGCGCATGTTCGTGAACGAGACGCAGACTGACTGGGACGTGTACTTGCCCAGAGTCTTGTTTGCATACCGGACGGCCTATCACGAAGGTCTAGGCGACACCCCGTTCTTTAGTTTGTACGACAGAGACCCTGTCTTGCCGACCGACCTAGCGTTCCTAAACACGGGCAAAGACTGGAAGAGCAATGAAGTCGCTGTTTACAGGCGTACATTGTACAGTTCGATGCGTGACTCTCGACGACTCGTGGAACGTCAGCTGCTCAAGGCACAGGACCGACACGAGAAGCGACTAGAAACCCAAGTGAAGGTAACGTATGAGGAAGGTGAGGCCGTTTGGGTGTATCAGTTTTTTCAGAGCTCGAGTAGGGGAACGCAAGTCGAAGAAGTTGGCGCTCTCTTGGCACGGTCCGTACCGTATTGTCGGCCAAGTCGGGAAGAACGCCTACAAGGTTGCAATTCCCTCCCACCCCAGCAAAGTCGTCACTGTGAACGTGAATCGCCTGAAGCGCTTTCGTGGTCGGTGGAGTCGGCCGTTCGCAGATGATGTGCCGGAAACGTTAGAAGGGAACGCCGGCGACGAGGATGTACCTTTGCAGCTGGAGGATCTACCGGCTACAAGCTTTGTGGAACGCTTATCTATCGGCGGGGAAGAGACCGCGTTCACCGGGGTCTCTTCTCCGATTGTAGATATAGTTGCGAAGAGAGTCGAGAAGAATGAACTGCAGTATTTGGTGCGTACCGCCACGTACGAGACCTTCTGGCTGTCGCGGGCCGCGTTAGCGCCCGATTTTGGCACGCTGATAAGCGCGTTTGAGGAAGCCAATCGTCGACGGAATGGTCTGCCGGAGTTAAGAAAGAGCGCCAGGTTGATCGAGGCTAATGCCGACGTCGACGACGCAGAAATCCTGTTCTAACTGGTCCCCCAGTTAGAGAGAGAGGTGCGACTGACAAGTCGCGCCTCTGGGCGTTTGAAGCTTACCTTCTGACGCTGGGTGTGGTGTATTTGTATTTTTGTATTTTGGAACGCTGGCCAAGAGTTACTCTACCTGGTTCGACTATGGAGGCAGCGATTTTGGAACGGTGGTTTTGGAGGGCGACGACTCTCTTCGAATGTGGATGGCGTAGGCTGGGACTGTCACCGTGGACGTTAACGAGGAGTGCTACGAGTTAGTTTAGCCTTTGGAGGAGGCCGAAGGCTTACAAGCGGCAATATGTTAGTGAGAGTGGGCGTGGGAAGAGAGGCAATGCGTGCAGACGAGAGAACGTCCGATGGAAAACGAATGGAAAGGATGAGAAATGGAACGCTGAAATTAAGTGTTAGCTACGAGTGGAACGATTATGCGTTTTGGAACGCCAAAACTACTTGTGGGCGGACTTGTCGTCGGCTTCGTCTTCTTCATCGGAGCCTTCCTCCTCTTCGTCCTCTGCTTCAGCTTCACCGTCGTCTCCTCCACTGTCGGCGGCTTCATCTTCTTCTTCTGCGGCCTGGACTTCTTCTTCGTCATCTCCGGGAACGGCCGCCTTCTCCTCCTCTTCGTCCGGCTCCTCTTCGAAGTCAGACCAATCTTCGCGGCTGCGTTCCTTGCTGGACGGGAGTCGAGTCGTAGGGAGCTCGTAAGAGCCTTCCGCGATTTTAGGCGTCAGCTTGTCCTGGAGCTTCTTGATCTCCAAGTTGATGACCAACGACTTCCAAGGTTCCTCAGTCCTGGCGCCCGACCACGACGCTTTCGGCTTCATATTGGACATCAGGTCCCGGCGAACGCGCACCAGAGCTTTGAGCGAAAGCCGGTTTGGCTCGTCCGCTGTCGGGTTCAACGCGTCTGTCGTCTCCAAGATGGAACGCAGATTGTCGTAGCCATACGCGTCAATCTTGGCTGGGTCCAGAGCGTTCTCCACCGTGGCTTGGTACCTGGCGTGGTCGTGACTCTCCAAGTACGTCAAACTTTGGGCGCGGTGCCCCACGTAGGTAGAGCCTTCGCGGTTGGAATGCCCAGGCTGCCCGCCCAGCCAAAACATCTCGAACTGTTGCTTCAACTTCTCGAGAAAGGCGTAAAACCCCCAAGTCTCGATACAGAAGCTTGTGAAGGCGAGACGGGCCCGAACGGCGCGATATTTCCACTTGCGACGAAGATTCACGGGTTGTCCGGACTCGAGGAGCGCGTGGAACGCCCACCCCCAGAAGGCGCGACGGTGGGCCATCCAAAACCGCCAGTGTGCGCGATAGACGTGCCGGAACTCGCGTGGGTCGTACCAGAACGGACGACCTGTCCAGGGGAACGCCAAGCACCACGGCTTCTTCCCGGCCGCCTCCGCTTTGACGAGAACTGCTGCGATCGCCTTGAGCACGACCATCGGAGCTTCGGCGTTTGCTTCCATTAGCTTTCCGTACTCGGACGACGGTAACGGGAACGCCTTCTTGCCCTTGTCAGAGGAGCGCTGCTTCTTTGGAGGCGGCTTGACTTCAGAAGAGTCGCTGCTGGCCTTTCGCTTCGACGATTTTGCCGACGACTTCTTGGACGGCTTCTTCGCAGATGACTTTTCCGATGACTTCGTGGGCGGCTTCTTGGAGGAAGAGGCTGACTTCTTGCCCGACGAGGGTTTCGCGGTCGACGCCGCCGAAGACACGGCAGGCGCTGTGACCGGAACGCTGGTTCCAGTCGGTGTTGGTACTACGACGACAGTGCCCGACAGTGACGCTCCCGCCTTGCCGTCTATGACGTCCTCTGCAAGCTGGTCCAACGACAGGAGGCCAGTTGAAAGGCCGTTGCCGCCCAGGTGAGATCGCATCTCGGCCCAGAACTGTTGCTTCAGCGTCTTGGTGTCCTCTCCGGGCGTGCCGTGTTCGTCTCTGTCGAAAGCTTCCTCCAGGAAGACACGCATGTGCGCCTTCTCCTTTGCAGTAAGGCGGGACGAAATCGGCGTTGTGCTGGATACGAGGGGAAACGGAAACTGAAAGGTTTCACGGACCCCGACATTAGTGGCTGGTAAAGGACACGTGCGTGAGACGTTTCCTGGGAACGGGCGCTGATGGGGTACGCTCGACAGTTTCCGACTCGGAAGAATCTGACGCCATCTAGGACGTCTCTCTAACGGGTCGAACGTACGAGGTCCCAACGGTTCTTTCATTCGAAGATTTGCAAGATGACGGCGAGCTGGTCGCCGTGGGGCACGCTAACGGGTTGGGCACTGGCTGCCGGCAACGACAGCGAGGTAACGCTATTGAGAGGTGCCGTGCTAGGAGTAGTTGGCTGGGTTGTGACTACGCCACTACGCCGAGTCGCGTGGGCTTTTGCGGATAGTATGCTGGAGGCGTGTTCGTCTGCGTATTTCTTTGTCTACACGTGCGGTGACCGGTACTTGAAGACGGTCCGGGGTGAAGAAGCCCTGGTGCTACCTCCGCGTGCGTATGTTTGGGCACTGGTGAAACTCTCGTTCCTGATACCTATCGCGGTCCTACGGGACTATAAAGCTCGGTTCGGCATCGTGGGACGCCTAGTGCTGAAATAGAACGAGGCACTCTATCACACTTGCTGCGTATTTATTCCCGACGCCCTGAAAGTAAACTGGAACGCTAAGTTTCGATATTTACGGGCCATTTATGAAGCCACGATCGCGGGTTTGGAGCGTGCGAGTGATTTTGTGATTGGTTTTTACCTGTTGGTGTCGCTGCTACTGGCCGCAGTAATTTACATGCCTCGGCTGGCGTATGAAGGTGTCGAAGGCGTGTTGTGTGGATGAATGGGTGTCGCTTTGCTGGTGCTACTAATGGATATCTACTGGGATTTTCTGAGTGAATGTGTCTTTTGGAACGCTGCTGTTGTCTCTATCGGCGCCTACAGCCATGCTCGACGCCTGTATAGCAAGTCTCGATCGAGTGAAGTAACTAGTCAAGATGTTAAGCGCGATTGGGATGGTCTGGCCCGGCGGATGGCGCGCCGAGAAGAGAGAGAACGTGCCAGTGTCGTGCGATTACGGGGAGTGTGTGACAGCGGAGTGAATTCGAGGGACGAAGCCCTGGAAGGTGGCGCTCCCGTTGACAAGGATTTCTCTGTCCCTTCGTCTTCGAATGTCGCCTCCAGTGGAACGCTCACGGGAGGCGTTCCCATTCGTCATCCGGCCGGTACCGTGCAGCCTGGCTCGGGCGAATCTGCTCGGCGAGGGCACCGAGTCGAAGTCGGGGAGAATTGTCACGGTATACGGCTGGATGAGGGACTCGACCTTCTCGCCGAATGCATTCAGAAGCTCAACGCGTTTCAGGTGAAGCGCACCACGTCTAACCAACTGGGTCATTCACCTCCGACGTCGGCGTTCCCGGCATAAAAAGGAACACCTGTCGATGGCTGATCTCAAGACCTGCAGTGAGCCTCCACGTAAAAGGATCTGTAGAGCGGTAGGGAGCTGCTCTCTCTCGTGGACGTCGAGGAGAGCAGCTCAGTCGTGTTTTTCCTCTTTACCTCACAAGTAACTGAGAAGACAAGCAATACATTTGTTTTACGTTTATTACGTTAAAAGTTCCTACGGTCGGTCTGCAAGATACACGACCCCGATCAAGGAGGAATACCGCGACACACTATTGGCTGACCAAACGTGTTTGTTGGATTTTTTTTTAATCAAAACAAGCGAGCTTACACAAGAAGATTTAGTGAATTGAGAGAGCCCCGAGATCAGTACATCTGCTGCATTTGTGATAAATTACTTTATTTTGCCACTGACGTGTGATAGGAGTTGGCCGAAATCGTCTGCGAACCTAATGAAATATATATGATTTCACGATGGTGCGAGCTTAATATGCCAGATTAACGGCATTTGTGATAACGACGTCATCACACATTATTGCGACCTTTCACAATTAAAAGAGCAAAATGTCGCGCAGGCAAAAGCGAGACGCTGAGTACTCAGCTTCAGTGGCTCAGTGGCTCCAGTCAAAGAGGACGAAGATAAGCACCAAACCTACATATCAGTCGAAGGGGAACGCCATGACGGCATGACTGGCCTTGCACTTCCCGCAGACAATCGACAGTACCACGAAGAAGATGCTCATTCCGCTCTCTAAAGAAGCTATTCTCGTTTTGTTTGGGCATATCTGTAGTCCTGCTCACATGTGTGGCCGCGATAACGTGGGTGCACAAGATGCATAAAGTCTTTCCCTTTCGGCGTCGTGTATTTGGGGCTATCGCAGTGCTCTTGTGGACGTCTATCGCGCACAACTTATTGTGTTGGACCCCCTAATTGACACAGAGCTCCGCCGGGCTCTCGAGGGTTACGAGAAGGTCATAAATGATCGAAAGAATCGGGGTCTGATGAAAATCAATGAAGGGAAACGTCAACTAAAAGATTCCGGATTTGAACTCCTGGCTCTAAAACTAATAAAACTTGAGCCTGTAAAAAAAGGTCAAGCCTGGTCGACGGTGTTATTTGGCTGGATTTTTTTGTTCTCATGTGGAATTTAATGAGCCGGGCGGATTCGATTAATACAATCATGCTCCAACATATAGAGTGGTCTGAGGATTGCTTAATTGTCGAGGAGCAAGGTCATAAGGGAGATCAGACTGGAGCAGAAAAGTTTGGCAAGCATGTATACTCCAACCCCTACACCCCATCGCAATGCCCTGTTCTCGCGCTCGCTGTGCTACTATTTTGCTGCCCTGAACGCGGTAAGGGAGGCAAACAACAGCTTTTCCTGGGAAGTGACTCAAAGGATCACTTTGGCGGCTTGTAACGTCGTGTAATCAAGTCTTTAAGCATGGAAGAATTTTGTGTACTGGGCTGTATACCGGAGGACATCGGCACCCACAGTCTGCGCAAAGGCAGTAGCTCGTGCAGTATGCGCTTGGGCAAGTAAGTGGGCCAACCCCGTCTCGGTCTACTTGCGTATGGGCCAAAGCCTGGGAAAGCTGAAAGACAGATACATTCATTTTGGAGAGGGAGCTGATCAACTATGTGGAAGCATGATAACAGGACTGCTATTCGATTCAGAGTGCTTTGGGGTATTGCCTCTACATTTTCCTCCCGAAATGATGTTAATAATGACGATAGATTACCGAAATGAAATTGTGAGTGGCTACAGTAACTATCCACGCGGTTTACAGTCGGCTTTCCATTTTCGATAGCGTCACTCATCCACCACGAACGCTATCTCCGAGTCACGCTATCGTCGTCACATCCAATATTTAAAGCAAGAGTATTTCCGCTTCTCGACGACCAGCGTGGTGTGACGATTCTTGCAATTGGGACGTCACCGGTGTGCGGCCTAAAGGCGACCGGAATTCCCGCACATCTCGCGGTAGCAAAGCAAGTGAAAGAGCTAAGAGATGATGTCGCCACCCCTCATAAAAAATCAAGAGTATTAAGTCCGAAATTGTCGTAAAACTACCAAATCAAGTTGCCGTTCAAGTTTTACTGAAATGCGGCAGCATTTTGTCGCTAACGGGGCTGCTTCAATTTGGCTGCGCGATCTGGCTACCCGGACGAGCGATTTACGGTCCACAATGGCTACAGAGTTTTGCAACCTTATCAACGATGTAACGGGCCTGGGGTGTCCGCTACTTTCTTACACGTAGTGATGAGGAAGCGTTCAAGGCCAGTGATACTGAAACCAAGTACTTAGTCTGAAGGAAAATCAACTCTGTTTTTATTTAGGTCCAGGGCGGCTTGCCCTGACCACTCAAATACACGTCAACTCCTTATTGGTTGATTATGGGTCTGGCTCCCCATATTTCAACCAATAGGTTGGCGGCAGTTCAGCACACGAGTAGCGTGTGTACACGCTACTCGTGTGCTGCTGCACCTACTTTTGTAGTGCAAATCTACCTACTTATGTAATGGTGTGAACCACTACAAAGAACCTTTAAAACTACCTACATATGTAGCTTGGGAGTGACCATTACATCACCCCCCCCTCTAAAGACAGCAATCACCTAACGTGGGTGCACTTCGGAGAGCAATCAGGAAAAACTGGGAGATGGCGGAGAAGAGAACGCTTGTGAACTTGACCAGCGGAAGCTCCTGCGAAGCCCAGGAGCAGCACAATACAACTTGCGCGGATGAGAACAACATGGCGCAGCAAACGTGGGCGGCGAACCAGACAGGAAGCGGAACAACGCGGACGGCTCCAGCGTCGGCGACGACGCTGAACAGTGGGTGGACCGCTCATATCGCACCTGAGAGCGTGAGGCGACTTGGGGTTCGGCCCGGCGTAACGAACGAGGATATGAAACCGTGGGCGCTGTACGACTTGTCCGGGGCGGTGACCCCGAACGCGCTGGACACCATGCAGGACCACTTTCGGCGCTTTAGGCGTCTCCGGAACAAAACACTCGACGGCGCGTCGTACGAAGCTTTGCAGAGATCATGGTGTGCATTCATCCGGCGGTGGAATCGGATGCAAGAGGCTGGAGAAAGTATCGTCGGCTGGCTCGGTAATCGTGAAGCCCTACAAGCCGAGCATTCACTCGGTGATCTGCGCCTGAAAGGCTGCGACGACGCTTGGACCGAAGACCGTTTGTGCTATGTCAACGTACGCGAAAGTTGCAGTTCGTGTGACATCGGGCGACGCCCGACGCAAGTTGAGTGGGATCAGCATATTGTAGAGTATCCGCTCATGCCGACCGAACACGCTTGGATCGAGACGTATAAGCTCTCACTCTCCGAGTTCACCCAGGCGGCTATTCGCGGCGGAGCCCGTCTCCGGCGCATTCGACGCGTCGTCGGGCGCGTAGTCGATCGCGTTCTCGATCGCCGCGAGGTCGCTCGCGGCCGCGTTTGACTCAAGGCTGAAATCGTAGTCGTGAAAGCAGGTTGAAACCCTATCCATCGTACCTTACACTTCCGCGCGGCGGGAGCCGCGTGTTGAACCGACGACTTGGTCGAGTGACGCGCGCGGGGAGGATCTTCGTGATCAACAATACGGTCCACGATCCAGCACGTGTCTCCATTCGAGTCAACGATGGGCGGAGGACCGTCACGGTGGAATTTGACGCGACCTAGTTGACCAGGCCGACGTTGAGAAGGCGCTACACACTTCTCGGGACGCACAGGAGGAGGCCGAGCGGGCGGCTGAGAGCTCTCGGAACGCCAAGGCGACGGCGAGTAGTCTGCGGCAGTCGAATCGTGAGCTCTTGCAGCGACTGCGTAGTCTGGAGGCGCAGGTGTTTGGCGGACCGAGGGGTGGAGCTCTTCCGCGCGAGCGGGGAACAGGGACAGATAGGACGCTGGCTCGACAGGCTCGTCGCGAGGGCCGCTTAAGGCATGCTCCTGTTCCGCTTCCGGGATCATCGCGGGAAGATACTTCTTAAGTCGCCCGACGTAGAACGTCGGATGTAGTCGTAGCGACGTAGGAACGTCTAGCATGTAGGCATCACCCATAACTCGTAGTACTTTGAATGACCCAATGTAGCGCGGCGCGAGTTTGCTCGCGCCTAGGTTCGTAATAGCAGAGGTACGAATTCCATCCGTTAAGAGTAATACACGCTCACCAATCTTGAATTAACTTGTGTTCTTGCGGCCACGTTTGTCAGCCTTTTCCTTCTGCTTGTCAACCGCGAGTTGTAGCGCGTCACGGACGAATCGAGTAATCGATTGGCAATGAAGGACAAAGTCGGTTACCGCTGCCTTGTCAGCGGGTCGCGCTGGAGGTTTCAGCGCGTAGTTAGCCACAGTCGTGTGTGGCTGTGCTGGAGTGATCAGCGTTCGGTGTATCCGGTCACCTAACGGCGACGACGTGGATTGCGCGGGTGCGAGGATCTTCTTCGACTGTAAACGCGTCACCGCGTTGATGTCTACTGCAGGAGAAGCTGAACTCGTAGACGGCAGAACCGTTGTCTCACCGGAAACCGGTGGTTGGACCAGTACCGGAACCGGTTGGGCAGGGTTATCGCATTCCTCCCCTCCAGAGTGAAGCCATCAGACGCCGTGGGTTGGCCCACAGCAAGTTGTGCGGGGACACGTGGATAACGCGCGTTGTTGAAGAAGAACGGAGTCAATCCCGTCGACGCGTGTTCGGCATTGCTGAGTGCAAACTCCGCAAGAGGCAGGAAGGAACTCCAGTTCTCGAAGGACGGGGCGTAACTGCGCAGAACATCTTCTAGCACGCGGTTGACGCGCTCACTTTGCCCATCAGTCTCCGGGTGCGCCGCCGTCGACATGAGGGGTTTGGTGCCCAGGAGGTCGAAGAGTTTCGTCCAAAACGCCGATGTGAATCGGGGATCGCGGTCAGAGACGATTGATTCAGGAAGACCGTGGTGTCGGAAGACAGCGTCGACAAAGTGCACCGCGGTATCGGCCGCGGTGATTGAGCCAGGAACCGGAACGAGATGGCACATCTTGCTAAATCGATCCACGAAGACCAGAACACCAGTACGACCGTCAGTATCGGGTGGGAGACCGAATATGAAGTCCATTGACAAAGAGCGCCACGCCTCTGTCGCCAGAGGGAGAGAACGCAGCGGGGCCTCCGATGACGGTGACGGTTTAACACGTTGACAAGTTGCGCAGGAGCGGACCCACTTGCGCACCCACTTGTATAAGTGAGGCCAGTAGAAGTCGCGGGATACCGCCGCGAAAGTCTTCTTACGGCTCAAATGACCACCCACTGGAGCGTCATGGAATTCGTGTATAATTTTTGCGCGTAGATCGGGATCGTTGGGGACAACGACGCGAGGAGCATCGAATCGGTCGATACTGTACATCAGTAGATCACCGTCAAGTTGGTATCTGTGAATCTGGTCGCGCGTGGAGCGGCTCAGTGTCTTTAGCGTGGCATCACTTGGTGTGCGAAGGTGTTCCAGGATACCGGCATATATCGAGTCATCTCGATAGGCGGCAGAGATCTCTTCCCGCAGGGGAAGTATTGGAGATACCGCCGTCATCAGGTTCACACCTGCAGCCACACATGTGGCGCAGTCCAATTCGTCGTCGTCCGCGTCTTCAAGTGACTGACGACCCAAATCTCGGCGTGGATCGTAATCGGGGCGCCGAGATAGGGCATCCGCAAGGATGTTATTCTTGCCTGGCTTGTAGTGAACGACGAAGTTGTACTCGGAGAAGAATGACAGCCATCGTGCCATGCACTGAGAGAGATGAGGGCTCTTCGTCGCTGTCCGCAGCGACGCGTGATCTGTGTAGATCGCAAATGTCTGCTCACCGAGTAAGTACACTCTGAATTTGATCAGTGCGTAGCGCATCGCAAGGAGTTCCTTGTCGTGGACCGGATAATTCTTCTCAGCGGGCTTCATCTGTCTGGATTGGTAGCTCACGACGCGTTCGCGACCTTCGTCGTCGAACTGCATCAGTGCACAGCCGATGGCGAAGTCGCTCGCGTCGCAAACAACGTGGAATGGCTTTGAATCATCTGGAAGCGCCAGGATTGGGGCCTCCGCCAAGCTTTTCTTCACTGCATTAAAGGCTGACTGATGTTCGGGAGTCCACGACCACGTGATGGCGTACTTCAGCAATGAAGACAATGGCTGGATCAGACCAGCGTAATTTTTCGTGTACTTGTGGAGATAATTTGCGAGGCCAAGCCACTGACGCAATTCAGTCTGATTCTGCGGCGTGGGCCACGCACAGATGGACGAGACCTTCTCAGGATCCGCTCGGACACCATTTTTGCTCACATAACAGCCAAGCACCGGAATCTCCGGGGCACAGAAGATACACTTCTTCAAGTTCGCGTACAGTTTGTTTTCGCGCATGACTTGGAACACTTGTCGTAAGCGATTCAAGTGAACTTCTGTGGCGCTGAGATCGCCCTCAGCGCGGCTGTGAACGAAGATGTCAGCGAAGTAGCTCGGAGCGATAGAACGTGGGAAACCATGGGATTGAACGTGGCTGGTGCGTTTTTCAAATCCTGCGGCATGACAAGCCACTCTCACAGCATCCCGCTGGGAGTGCTCATCGCTGAGTCGCATCAAGATCTGAGAGAAGCCATCGGTCAGGTCGATGGCGCAGAAAATAACACTGCGGCCCATGGTGTCAAGTACCATATCCTTCCGAGGGATCGGAGTTTGTGCTGGGATGGTGGCGTCGTTTAGCTTGTTAAAAGCGTGAACAATGCGCCAACCACCCGTGGCCTTCTTCACGCAGAACGTCGGACTCGAGTGTGGAGAGGTACTCTCGCGCACGTGACTCGCTTTGCGGCGGCTCTCGAAGAAGTCGTCAATGGCTTTAACTTGATCGCGTGGGAGGGGCCACTGTCGCGTCACACAGTACTTGGAACCCGGCGTGAGATCAATCTCATGGCGAATGCCTCTGTCAGCAGGGAGATCAACTGGAATCTTGTCGGGAAAAACATCCGCGAACTCGCGGACGGTGTCGTATACTGGATTGATCGAGTCGCGGGGTGACTCCCACGACTGGACAGAGAAGCGCTCTTCGCGCGCCGATTTCGGCTTAGCGTTCTTTGGACGAAGTGGAAGATTGTCGGTAGCGACCGTGTGGATCTCTTCCGCCGAGGCAGACTCGGTGATCAAGCAGACCTGCTCGATGTCTCCTGACTTCAGATCGCGCAGAAAATGCTTCCAGGAAAGACCCGGAAGGCGTGTGATGGAAGAAGCTTCGCGAGGTGGGCTCTCAATGTCAAGTGTGCGTGAGCGAACGGCGCCTCCTTCCACGCGTTCCAGGACGTGTATTGACTCATTCACTGCGATATCGGCGATGGGCTGACCACGTCGCTTAAGACGGCGTCGCTTGGATTTCTTCTTGTGGCGTCTCGAACCGCTGCTCGAGACAGAAGACTCGCTATCGCTGGACGAGGGATCACCCCCCTCTAGACACGGAAGGGCACCATCAATCGTGTCGGTAGTGCGCGGGAGCTCTCGGTGCTCGACCGCGCCATCGACTGGAGAGAGCCCCTGCTCGATCGCCGTCGTAGCCGGTGGGAGTGTCAACTGCTCGACCACCGCTGTGGATGACGGGAGCTCCAACTGCTCGACCGCCGAATCGCGCTGTGGGAACCTCTGCTCAACCGCTAGTGTGTTATGCGGGAATCCATGCTCAACCGCCTTGGTGTGTTGCGGGAACTCATGCTCGACCGCCTTGTTGCGTGACGGGAACCCATGCTCGACAGTCGTGTTGCGTGACGGGAACTCATGCTCGACAGTCGTGTTGCGTGACGGGAACGCATGCTCGACCGCCGTGTTACGTGGGGGGAGCCCATGCTCGACCGCCGTGTTGCGTGACGGGAACCCATGCTCGACAGTCGTGTTGCGTGACGGGAACTCATGCTCGACCGCCGTGTTACGTGGCGGGAACCCATGCTCGACCGCCGTGTTACGTGGCGGGAACCCATGCTCGACCGCCTGATCGGATTGCGGGAGCCCCTGCTCTACCGCCAAAGTGTTAACAACCTCGCTTCGCAGCGAGGGGTTTTGCGCAACAGCGCTCATCTCAATCACGAGGAAGTCGTCGTTGCTGCGGAAGCCGTCGAATGTGTACGGCAACGTGATCTCGCGCCGCGCAACGCGGCGTGGCATTCCGTCAGCAAGTTTGACGACGACCTGACCTCAACTATTACGGACTGCGATCTCTCTTGGAAGCATCGATAAGCACGATTCGCGAAAGAAGTTTTTCGACGCTCCTGAGTCCAGGAGTGTGCGAAGTGGTCGCCGGGTGCCGGCGACATGAAGACTGACGATGCTCAGCCTCGAGTCGCCCGACGTGGTGGTGGCATATAAGTGTGCGTGAAGCACAGGAGGGCTAGAAGGTTGGGTAGCCACCGGGGGACCCGGACCTCTATTCCAGCCAGTAGGGCGCCCCGCACCTACTGGCCCTGACCGTTTTTTGACTGAGCGGCAGGTGAGACTTCGGCGGTGTGCGCGAGTACTGGCGCTGGCGCATGGCATTCCGCCGCGCGATGACCGATCTTCCGGCAGCGGAAGCAAGTGAGCGGGCGATTAGGACGGCCGTTGGGCCCACGAGAAGTCAACTGACGGTGACTATTCGACGCGTCAATCGCGTCGATCTCCATGGGCTCGGGGGCTGACTCACGAGCTGCCGTAGACATCGCGCGCGCGTAAGACGCCGCCACAACATAGTCTTCGCGTAATGCGAGGGCGAAAGTTTCCTCGAGAGAGGAAGGTTCCGCTCGGGTCAGGCAGTACCGTGTCATGCCTTCACGCATGCCGAATACGAATACATGGACCTGCGATGCTGTGTCAATCGGATTTGTCACGATGCATGACGCGAGGTGGCGAGTCTTTTGAACGTAGTCGCGCATAGTCATTTTACCTTGACGAAGGGCGAAGAACTCGGCACGCACGCGGGACTCGTCTTGAGGCGGCTCGAGCGCGAGCCTGAGATCTTTTTGGAGAGACTCCAGAGTGGGGAATGCGTCGTGATCAGCGACAAGTTTACCAAGGGCCCATTCCTTGGCCTCCCCGGACAACCGGGACAATAAGAATTGACCTTTGTCCCTTGCGCTTCGATCATTCTCGAAGCAATCGCGATGTTGATCTCGCGAAACCACCGGTTCAGCGGGAGGCAATTCGCCCCTTCACCGGAGTAGGTAGACGTCTCTAGCTTCACGACATCATTTTTCGAGGAACGCGCGAAGTTGTTGCTCGCCGATTCGCATCGGCTAGCTCGCGTTCCATGAACTCTTGGGCTGCTTGGCGTTGTTGGTCGGACGTCGCTGAGCTCAACAGCGACGCGATTACAGCCTCACCAGACACCGCCGCGAGGCGGTGAAGGGCTTCCCACTCGACACGAGTGAGATGAGGGAAAGCAGCCTGTTCCAGGGTCGGCCCTGGAGTTTCAGACGTCATACCTTGGCCCATCGTGAACTTGGTCATGGGAAGGACTACAAAGTGCTACCAGGTGTAACGGGCCTGGGGTGTCCGCTACTTGCTTACACGTAGTGATGAGGAAGCGTACAAGTCCAGTGATACTGAAACCAAATACTTAGTCTGAAGGAAAATCAGCTCTGTTTTTATTTAGGTCCAGGGCGGCTTGCCCTGGCCACTCAAATACACGTCAACTCCTTATTGGTTGATTATGGGCCTGGCTCCCCATATTTCAACCAATAGGGTGGCGGCAGTTCAGCACACGAGTAGCGTGTGTACACGCTACTCGTGTGCTGCTGCACCTACTTTTGTAATGCAAATCTACATACTTATGTAATGGTGTGAACCACTACAAATAACCTATAAAACTACCTACATATGTAACTTGGGAGGGCCCATTACAAACGATCTGCAATTTGGTAAGTCTGCTACTACCAGCAACAGTATTGCGAGTGAACAGCAATCAGACTGACGTTCATGGCCGTGGAATGATGGTAAGCTTGATCATGCTGCTCCAATAGGCTGGGAGTTTCCAGCACGAGCGAATGTTAAAACTATGTGGAACCTCTGGTTTGTTTGTGGTCTTTGCGCCAAGATTTGTCCATACAGACAGCTAAGTAAGCAGCACGATATTAGTCCAGCTCATCGAATGAGACACTCACGCGTTAGTATTGCGATGGAGTACCTGGAGCAGCTTGCGAAGGAAACCACAACACTACCAGCTGAAGTGACTAGAATCTCCGACCTTCTCATCCCCACTGCCGACAAGGTGTTTAATGCTGCCTTCTCTGCAATGATGTCAAACCTTTACGCGACAATACCTAAAAGAGCGGAGGAATTATCTTGCGGGATGCTTTTCAATCGACTTTGTACCTATCGTAAAAAAAACAGCAAAAGCGCTAACATGAATAGCTAATTCCATACCCATAACATCTGACCAATTAAAGCATGGGATACTATCGTGATCTGATTCCTATCACAAAGGCCGTCATTACATACATTACATGCTTGTCAGTGCAAATATAATTATTAAAGTACGGCATTCCTTATGTAGTCTACTCAATAATGACAATAGAAATACCCAGAACATGACACTCTAAACTTTGTACTATTGTAGTTGATGAGCCCAAGTGCAAGATTAAACCTGATTAATTTACCGAAGATCTCTGAAATTTATTTCAGAGCCTTATCTCAAAATTTCCACACGGAGATCTATTTTTTGGCAAATCCGGATTTTTGCATACTTAAGTATTCGTTTCTCCAGCTCTTGAAGCGGAAGGGCTGATTTAGCAAGGCAGATGCTGCGGCTGTGAAGCAGGCGCCGGAGATACATCACTACATGAAAATAAACCTTCACAACGTGGTATTAGATTGTATCTACCTACTGGAATCGCTAACATTGAAAACGAAAAAAGCAATAAATTTTAGAGCTTCTTCGTACGACCCATTGTTTTCCTGCTAAGCTATGGGCAGCCATAATATCGTTGTCATTACCGCAGGGATATCTCATAGCGCATGGACATCTCATAAAGTACATTTTGAGTTAGCCAATAAAATAAGCCCGAGGCACGAGATAACAGTATTATATCTTATATAGCACACACGATTTACAGTAAAATTCCAATTATATAGATCAAATTTCCTCAGCCAGTCACTCAGGATCGCAATCGATACCAACAATCTCATTTTCATTTTGCTAGCGGCGTGATGGAACGAACAGGACGCCCACGCAAGACAGGAGGCAGCGGCGCAAAGTTAAAGCAGTACGAGCGGGTTGGTGTAACTTATTAGTATAAGTTGCGCGCTCTGAAATATTTAGATACATCAACAATGGCGGCTACGATAGCAGAATTTTTTTCCAACTAGCAATTCTAACTCGAAACGACGGCAGGTATACGCTTGGAAGAAGCTGAGAGCTGTTATAGAGGCCAATGTTGCTGGTGGCTCTCGTTATCATCAGCGCAACCGCACCCTCGGCATGGGTGCTACGCTGTCAACGGAAGTAGAGAAGCAATTGGTGGGGTGGATAAACGAGTTGAGAGCCGATGGTGTGCCTGTGACGAGCATGATGCTCAAGCTGCAAGCCCAGGAGCTTTACAGGACCAGCGGACCACGCAATGGTCCGTTCAAGGCCTCTGGAGCTGGGGAAAACATTTTCTGCGCCGCCACAAGCTCTCTATTCGCCGCCGAACCCGAGAAGGGCAGTCTACACTGGCCGACGCAGAGCAGAAGGTGGAGGAGTTCAGCAACCAAGTGCGTCTCAAGATGGATGAGCACGGTGTTACTGCTGTTTACAACGCTGACCAGACCGATATGTAACAAATATTTACAACCCGTGAGACGTGGAAATAACATTATCTGCTAGGGGTCAATTATGAGTGTGTGCCTACCTCTACAATCACTACTCGCAGGGCCAAAACGGTATGGGTGAAGTGTGCAGGGAAAAGCAAAGAGCGGGTGACTGCAAAGCTGTTGGCCACAAGCGACGGCTCAAAACGAGAGCCTTTCCTCGTTTTCAAGACTCGACCATCGACCAAGCCCGATGTTGCGAGGGAGAACAAAGTGATGCGACACGGTTTTGGGCGCAGACAATGGGGCGAGGTTCACCTGCTTCAACAAGGTGTCCATATCTACGGCAATGCCGCTGGGTGGTGGAACAGTGAGCTCTCTATTGAGCTTCTGTCTATACACTTCGGACAGCGACCGAACATGCACGTGTTCTTCTGCTCTGGGATGACTTTTTGGGGCATTGCCGACAAGATGTATTAATCTTTGCTCGTCTCCTCAATGTCGTGCTAATGAAGGTGCCTCCTGGATACACTTACGCGTGCCGGCCGGCAGACGTAGCATGGAACAAGTCACTCAAGGATTTTATAAGGAGGTAGTGGGTCGAGGGTTTATTAGAACAAGTTCCAGCGGCATCTGCTGGACGCACTACTTAAAAGATGTCACCACCAACACGATTGAATATGGTTCGCTGGAAGACATGCGCGTGGGCATCTCTCGCTTATACTTCAATCACTGGCGGTTTTAAGAAGGCAAAGCTAGCGATCATCACAGCGCTGATGCTACCACATCCGACACCACACGCACCATCAGCATCAGACTTGGGCCCACTCGTCAGGCTACTACTGCTAAGCAACGTCGCGCTACAAGCTGTTGATCCAGCAAAGGACATCGACTATAACGAGCTCGATTGCGAAGAAGATGGTGCCGAGGGCGACCGCTTGGCTCAAAACGACGCTTCTTAGCTGACACACGCGACCAAGAGACTACCGGGAGGAATCGAACCTCCATCCTCCCACATGGGAACTTTTGTAGTAGGTCTTCACTGGACCTGCACAGACCATCAGCAGAACCGTTAAAGCTTGAATACACGTTGTAGATATCGAAGAAGATCTCGTAGCGTACCATCTTGTGTTGGACGGGGATTTAACCATTGTTATGGCGGCAGCCCTCTTAGAACACACAGTCCACCCTCAATTCTCTTCGCGGTCAATCCAACACTGAATAGCTTGGCGAGAAGGCGGCCAAAAATGTCGGCCAGCCAATGCATGTCTATCGACATTTCCAGTGGAGGGACTGTTTACTGGATGTTTAACGGATGTAAATGAAAATGTGCACGATTGGAATGCCCATATGATGGGTGAAAAGTCGTGTACACTGACTGCTGTGCTCTTTGAAATGTCCCCTGCGATAATCGCAGAAAGAAAAGGATATGATAATTATGTCTATTGTTTTTATAATAAATCTCCATGGTGATGTAAAAAAAGGTTTTACCCAGAAAACAAAAAGAAACATCACAATTCACGTCTCTATCCATGACTTGCTAAAGAGCGTACCTGCCCACATTAATATTATCTTAGTATTCGCCTTCCAGAACTTTCGAGTCTGCTAGGGTCCCTTGTCGCGAGTCGCCCTGGAACGGGACGCTTGCGCTGATCAACGGTAGCGATCATGAGACGTGGGGGGGGGGTAACACGTAGTAATCCAGGTCTACACAAATACCATAATTTATAATATAAAGCCAAATACATTAAGTCAACTCGGGGTTTCCAGGCAGCATTCAAGACTGACCAAACTAACCTCGCCAACAATGTCATCCGTACCGTAGCTCTACTCAGTCGAATCCCACGTCAGTACATCCTTGGGTACACTGTTGTCGGTGGCGTCCCTCCCTTCGCTTCACTGTCCTTCGCATCCGCTCCAGTATTGCCGTCGTCCGTCCTAAGGACCTTGCACATCGCCGTGACGACAGGTAGTGCCTCAGCCATAACTGCACCTCCGACGACGTAATCAGCAAGTAGAGTAGTTTCCTTTCCGGATACGACGGGGTCAGGCCCCAATTCGGACAATACAATCAAACAATGTCAGAGCTAATTCGGGCGACGCTCATCCCCTTGCCGTACGACTTCAAGTGGCGGGTCGCAGGTCACTCCAGAGGGGGAACGGGAGCCGTGCCCAGGATGGTTGTTACCGGTCTCACTCGAGACATCCTCCCCGACTGAATCTCGACGCTCTCGTCGAGTTCGCCTAACAAGGCCTTCCTTTTCCGAATTTCCCATCTTAGCTCGCAAAGCACGGCGTTCAGCTTGTATCCTCCATCCGCTTGCCAGAATGCCTCGCGAAGACGGCCAGCTTGCTCTCGCTCCTCCATGTCACGAATCAAACCGTCCTAGCAGGCTTGGGTCACAGCAAGCGGTGAATGTCTTATCGACGTATACTCGTACAAATACCACACATGGCTAACCACGCCTAGTGTAATGGGCCAGGTATTTACTCCGCTACTTGCTTACACTATAGTGTTGAGGAAGCTCGCAATAGGACGACTGAGTCTTAGGTTTAAGGAAAAATCAACTTTGACTTTATTTTAGGACCAAGGCCACAGCCCTGGCCACTCAAATACACGTTATAGTCTAATTGGCTAATAATGGGTCTGGCTCCCCATATATCAGCCAATGGCATGACAGCATTTCAGCACACGCTAGTCGTGTGCTGATGCACCTACTTATGTAAAGAAATCTACCTACTTATGTAATGGAGGGGCCCATTACACCTAGCACCAGGACGCCCCCAACGAGTAGTACGACTCCACAGTTGACGACGACCCCACCAAACTCCACAACACCTTCATTACTCGTGAACTTGTAATTCACCGTTAAGACCACTACCTCTGGCCACCCTAAACAAACACCTTCGACGATCTCGTACAGGAGCAAGCCACCATAGAAGTAGCGTAGACGGTCAGCGTCACCACGACCCACTGGACACGCACAACGAACCGCACACGAGCCCACGTCCTTTGGATCTCAACACCAGAACCGTACCAATACTTCACTGTCGT
The DNA here is from genome assembly GCF_000142945.1 of Phytophthora infestans T30-4. NCBI lineage: Eukaryota > Oomycota > Peronosporomycetes > Peronosporales > Peronosporaceae > Phytophthora > Phytophthora infestans. The sequence goes on along the minus strand of NW_003303703.1, from coordinate 538,631 downwards.
CTTCCACGCCAACGTCACCGCCTCAGGTAAAAACACACACCAGTACACATACAAGGCGTCCAACCACTTGTACAATAGACGCCCTAGACCGTCTAAGTGTTCTTTCCTCGCAGCGAGCGCGACCATAGAAGTAGCCAGTACGGCCTCATAGGTCTTCCACCATTTCGTCTTCCAGAGCTAATCTTGGACGGCAGGGCTGCGCACATAGCTGCGATAGCGCAAAAGTCGAAGGCTTAACATTTTAGCCCGCTTGAATACGAAGTAATTGCCCGAAGAGAAAAGCCGACGCACCATACTTCTGAGAGGTTCGGAGCCGGTCCAAGCCAAGATACCACTCGCTACAGCGAACAACACCCACACATGCCTGAGAACTAGTCCCACTCAAAAATTACACGTCGCTACGACAGCGTCTCGACCTTACGCCACACTATATCTTGCGTAGTCCATCGCCAGTCTCGACAACCGAGGAATGCATCCATCGCACCCACGGTCCAACCGTTCTTCATTGTCCCTAACCGTCAGTCCAATTTACTTGACTGTGCATCAGCCAAGCGACCGTCCCTTGGTCAAGTCACATCACATCACCATCAAAATGGTGACTTCTTATCGCTGACCATTACGTCCGCCATCATAATCGCAATTCCCTGTCGCGCCACAGGGGGAAGGCTTCTTAAAGGTCATTCCGCAAGTAGCACTCAATCCCTCACGCCGCAATCATCAAGTCGTCGAAGAAGTCAAGAACGACGCCAGCGGTCGAAGACCAACTCCGCTCTGCTCTCGCCTCGACGACGACGACATGGAGGCAGATGACGCCGCCCCTCTTCACTTCCTGATCGATATCTAGAGCCGCCTCCAAGCCGTTCTAGCTTCCAACAGTCAATCCGTCGGGCTCGGCGCCCTTGACTGCCTGGTCCTCCAGCTCCTCGCTGACGACACTTCGCAGGCCCCTTAGGAGAGCGCTGTCGTCATCCTACCTCCCCCAGAAAGCATGTCCGCCGTCCAGGTCCGAGAGCACTCCGTCTGCCAAGCACTGGTCACCCAAACTCGTTCCAAGCGACCCAGCTCGCGTACACCCCTCAAGCCACCTCCAGCCAAGATACAGCGCACGTCCAAGAAGGCAAAATCCAAGCCCGCTTCTCGTTTGATCTCCCCTCCGGCGTAGACACCACCATCGAGCGCGACCTGGAGCGCCTCATAAAGATATGGAGGAACAGGGTAAGATGCCGCCACGTATGGTCGCCCCATGGAAGGCCTACCGCGTCTGAAACGACACCAAGCACCACCCCGAGCTTCACCGGAAGAAATGGTGCTTCTGGATGCGATTTCGGCTTTAGGTCCTACCCCAAGCGCTGTATCCGCCGACGGACAACACTGCGGCTCACCGCAAGCTGAAGGCAAGCGCGCCTTAAGCTCGTCTGCAATTGTTGAGTGCCTTCTTCGAAGCGATGGACTACTACGGGATGCTGACGGCGCTCGAAGACACCATCCTCGAAAATCTTATGTGGCTCGGAGGCAGGGCCGCCAAGCGGCTACCGACGACTCTAAATCTCCCGCCCAAGAAGACCTCGGTGTCCTGTTCAAGCTTCATCGCAGCCGGTACGATTACTTTAATGCCAATGCTCTCGATCCCTTCGCGGTGGACAGCAGCGGCTACCGCTCCATCCCTGAACTTTTCGAAACGAGGCAAGCAATTGATTCTATGCACCTCAAGAGCCTGCGACTTTCGGACAAGGCCCTGGCTCGCATCGCTCTAAAAGGTTTAGGAAGCAGCCCTCCAAAGCTGGGTCGGCAATCGCAACCGTAGCCCATGGAAGAAGCTTCTCTCTGATCGTTCTCATCAAATGACTCAGGTCGAAGTCGCCTTGCTGCTGATAGCAGGCAAACCCGTGCTAGTGCACAATGGTCGACCGCTACAGCCATCCGAACAAGGGGAAGACGATTTTGACTTTGAATTGACGGTAAGTTCCCCACCCTGAAGCCGTCCCCGCCTGTCAGGTATCCGCCTTCAAGCTCTCCCACCAAGCATCTAGCGAGCTACTTGAGACTCGCATTCGACGAAGAAGACAAGGAAAATGTCCCAGAAGACACCAATGAAGACGCGGATGACCAAGACGACGAAGTGGCCGCTGAAAATCCCACTTCCACCGATAAGGAACCAAGTACTTCTTCGCAGCTCAGGCAAACCCTTCTTCCATATAGCGTTTTCATAAGACATCCTAACCGAGCATAAGCCGGCTTCAAAGCCCATTGTTAAAGCCAGAAGGTAATTCGCAGCTAGAACTAAGTATTCCACGGTACGGCTTACAATCCTTTTAGCCACCACTTCCAGTAAAGGCGTTTCGACTCCCGCTAACACCGTGTCTTCTCGACCAACCGTTAGACGTTCCACAAAGCTTGACGGTGGCAGGTCGGATCCATCCAGGGGTCTAATACTACTTCCTTCTTCGGTCTCCACAGCACCAGGCGGTACTTCATCCAGTAACGGTCGAGTCCATTTACCTCGATACGTTTTGAGACTGTTCACATTCACGGTCACCTGTTTGTCGGGATGAGTGGGGGTCGCAACCGTGTAAGCGTTCTCCCCAACTTTGCTAGAGACTCGGTAACGCCCGTGCCACGAGAAAGCGAGCGTCTTCGTCCTCGTTTCATCTCTCCGAGCCTTGAATATCTAGCACCCCCACACGGGCCCCCAGCCTCGTACGTAGCCTCCACTGGATCCGCTAGCTTCCTAGCATGCCTGTCTTCAGCCTTCGAAAGCTGACCCTCAATTAAGTGGCGAGAGTCACACATTGAACGGTACAGCGCCGTCTATACTGGGCCACTTCGTTACTCCTTCATTCCGCTCCAAGGTTCAGGAAAGCGACGTCTAGTGGTAACGCGGGGTCTCGTACGAAGATAAGTAAGGTGGTGGGTCTCCAAGCGCTTCATGGTAGTCGGTACGATAGGCAAAACAATACTCGTGGTAAGTAGGCATCCCAATCGCTCTGAGCCTAACTCACGTACGACCTCAGCATCCCTATGAGGGTACCGCTGAACCATTCCACATATCCTTGTGTTTGCGGATGGTACGCAGCACCGTACGCTTTCCTAATACCGAGCGTATGGTAAAAAGACTTGGCCACTTCCGACGTGACGTTCGAGCCGTTGTCGCTGAGCAGCCGGGACGGAAGCTCGTGTCGAGCGACGACGCCATTCACCATCACGTCCACAAAAGTCACAGCGTCTAGCCGTTTCACCGCGAACGCGTCGGCCTACCAGATACAGAAGTCCACGAGCACTAAAATATAACGGTTTCCACCTTCCGTCACGGGTAATGGTCCCGATAGCATCCACGACGAGCAAATCGAATGGTCCCCTCAGTTCCACCACCGGCATCCTTTGTATTACTCCTGCGCTCCACGGTCGAGAGCCTTTCCCACTGCCACACTTGTTGCACTTCCTCAAAACCAAGATTACATCCTTACGCCAGCCGGGCCAGTAAGCCAGTCGTCTAACCTTCTCCGTCGTTTTAGTCAATCACAAATGAGACGACAGGATGTCCGCGTGGCAGTAGTGAAGGATCGTTGCCCCAGAAGAGGGAGGTACCGCTAGCACCGAAATCGGACGTGCCGGTTCGACTCGCGCTGGTAAGCTGACACACCGACGCAATAGACCGTTCTGCACCATTTACCGAGAAGTTATCCGTACTACGCGATCCCATAGGATAGAATCCAACAGAAGATCATTATTCAACAGGAGCGCAACTAATGCTTTCATCCACGACACAGTCTTCTGTTCATTCTTGAACTGTTCGACGTCTAAGCGAAAACTTTCCGTTGGAGACTCCGGAATCCCTTCGACGGATTCACACTCTTTCTCTTCTGCATCCGCCCCCGCTGCTGTATTCTCCGGTTCCGTCTCTAACTTAGGCTCAGCGGGACTTTCGACCAGCTCCCCGACTGAGTCTAGCCCGTCTAAGTTGTCTTCCTCTGTGTTTGGTAGGTCGGCCATGCGCAACGCGTTCACTTGTTCCGCTTCCAGATAAGACAGACCGTCCACGTGCCCCACCGCCGTCCCAGGCTTGTGATGCATTTTAAACTGCAGATTGAACAACTTCATGGCCCACCGTGCTAGCTTCGCGTTCATAGTACGGTTTGCATGACTGAAGGTCCAGGTGAGAGCCGAGTGATCAGTGTACAAGTCGAGCTCTCTCCTGTCCAAGTAACAGCAAAACTTTCTTGTCGACCATACAGCCCCCCCCCCCAACTCTCGATCTCCGAGATTCCATCTAGCTTGCTGATCCAGTTCTTCTGAGACCCTGTCAACAATTTACTAATGTATGCCCCTACATGGTTTCGGCCGTCTACTTTCTGCTTTAGACAACCTCTGACAGCGTATCGGGACGAGTCCTCGTAAAGTTTAAATGCCTCTTGACATCCGAGTAGACTAGAATCGGAGGCTTCATCAACGCTCGCTTGATCTGGCGAATGGCGCATCTTTCACCTTCAACCGTTCCAGGGGCGCCGGATTTGAGGCGTATCCCGGAATGTAACAACGAAAAAAGATCGTCAGTCCCAAAAACGATCGGATTGCATGTAGGTCTTGCGGGCGCTTCACGTACATCACGGCCTTGTCCTTCTCTGGATTAGGTAGGATCCCGGTAGGAGTCACTATGTGTCCCCGGAAAGCTACTTAGCTCCGGCCCAGTGACACTTCTTCATCTTCAGCTCGAAACGGCTTCACGGGACCTCGTGAGTAATTGCCTTACACGCACTAAATGAGTAGGAAAGTCCTTGCTGAAGATTACATAGTCATCCAGGTAGACTAAGCAAATGGTTCACTTTAACTCCACTTAGACCGTCTCCATCAACCGTTCAAACGCGGGTACAGCGTTTCAAAGCCAAATGCATCACTAGACATTCGTACAGACCATACTTGCACGTGAAACGGTTTTTGGAATACTGTCCTTGTCCATGGGAATATTCCAGTAGCCAGACGCAATGTCCATAGTCGTAAACAATTTCGCTTCCCCTAGTACGTCGAGAATATCGTCGATCAAAGGCATTGGACAACGATCTTTCACGGTCACCGCGTTCAGCCCTCGGTAGTCAATACAGAATTGGATTTCTCCGTCCGGCTTGCAAATCATTAGAACCGGACCCACAGACGGCTCGAAGGATGGATATATTGATTCTCCAAGTACAGCCGAATCGCTGCCTCCATCACTTCTCCCTCACCTACGACACTCGATACGGCTACTGCTTGATCGGTGGACTGCTACCAGTGCCGACTTTAAAGTACAGCATCTCCGTTCGACCAGGCTTCATCGATGACTCCACGAACATATCGTAGAAGCCGTTCAACGCTGACCGAAACAGTTGCTTCTGCTCAACGGAAAGGTCAGACTCAGAGAAGACGGCCGTCGTGCCAACGTCTTTGCCCGGCGGGACGTCAGGCTTGGAAGCCCTTGCTTCGCCACAGACCCCCTCTCCTTGCCCTTCGGTGCCTGACATCGTCACGTAGCTTTCTACGTCCTCGGAAGGCACGTTCTTGCTCTGGCGCTCCTCCTCTCCTTCGTAATTAAATGCCGACCTCGACACAATAGAGGCAAACGACACAATTGCTTCTTTCTAGATCCAGTACTCATCCGCTGACGCATTGCAGACTTCGACAGTCACTTTGCCCTTCCCCACTGTACACAGTAAGCGAGCTATCCCCAAGGTATGCGGCAACTCAACGGCACCCTCAGCTAGCGTGATATCATTGCCTCTCACGTTTCCGACGGCATTAGCCACCGCTAGCGCTTGGACCCGAGGCGGTAGCGGTACCGACGAAGCCATTTAGGCGCCATGCACGACGGTCATCTCTAGCTGAAGCACTTCAGCAGTGTCCTTAAGCATCAAAGTCCTTTCTCCCACATTGATCAGGGCGCCGGATGCTCTTAACGCGTCGACTCCCAGAAAAGCGTCCACATGTAGCTTGTCAGCTACTACCATCTTCACAGAGACTTATTTTCATCCCAATCTGACGGGCAGATCGATCCTCCCACGGACGCGCAGTTGATGACCATATGAGAGACTAACTTTACCGTCATACGACCGTAGTAGATCTGAATACCGTCCTAACCGCTTCGGAATCGCCTGTCGACGAGACTAAGCGTCGCACCAGTGTCTGCAAGCATGTGCGACGGTAGGCAGTCGATATACCTCCCCAGAGAGATAGAGAGTCTCAAAGCTTCCGACAGCGCAAACGACACGTCGCCCTCCCTTTACCACTAGTGGCATTGACGTCCTTTCTTCATCTTCGCTATCACGGAAACCAAACCCATCGGACAACATAACCGTGACCGTCCTTAAAACACGATTAGGTGGTGGATCAGGACGCGGCCGCTCGAGGAACACTACTTGCACATAATGAGACGGAACTTAAAGTCGTTCAAAACTTAATCGCTGTCCCTGTAGAGGGAAGACCAGTCGAAGGACGTCCCGCCACGGCCGTCGTTGCCGTCGGAGACGACCTCGACCTCCACCCAGAGTAGACTTCTTACCGGTACGGTCAGCCAGCTTTTGCCAAATATGGTCCGTATTTCCTTCGAAATACCGTTCGACTCAAGAATGACCCAGAATTCTCCTAACAACTCCTTCTCTTGAACGACTCGTTCCACATACCAGCGTAGGCGCTCCCAATATAGGCTTGGTAGTTTGTCTCTCAAAAGAGGTCTGAGCTTCGAAGGCCCGACGGGCACACTGTCTTCCTCGGCCGGACACTCTTTCATTTTTGTTCGAGCATTCGATAGACGGCTCCACGCGCGACGCTTCGGACCATGCCTCTTCGAAAGGCCATTCGTCCAAACGAAAAATGACACGGTTGAATTGCGATAACCGTCGCCACCATGCTCTCTGCTTCTAGGGAAAGAGCAATATTTTAGCACACTAGACTTGCCATCATAGGTTTCACTGAGACATCTCCCGCGAGGGCACCGTCTTTTGCTTCAGCATTCTCAGCCATAGTATTATCAGGTACGTCCACCTTTCCCGAGGTTCTCTGCGGTGCGCTGACGGCAATCTCTGTGAAACCTCCCGACGATGAACAAAAGTCGCGGTTAGCTCTTTTAGCTTCAGCTGAACTTTCAAGCGTCTCGTTGAATCACTGCTGCCAGTACTCAAGTCTCTTCAATATACTGGCGCTGGGCTCCCTCACTCGCTTTAGCACTTTCACAGGGACTCCCAAGTTTTTCGCCATGTCCTCCAAAGACGGGTCCTTTGTAGTTTCAGCATTCACCTTCGTCAGACGCTTGAGTTCCACCTCATCTAGAGGGACTAATCGCTCTTCCAGCTCCTTGTCGCATACTTTCTTCTCGGTAGCTACTTTTACTCCAGCCAGTACTGTTTCTTCTTCACCGGGGCACATACTTCGATGGCTTCAAGTACCAAGTCCGTAAAGAGACGAGAGTACTTAGACTCCGTAGTTCCGTCGGCCACGATTAAGCTACTGACGGTCTCAACAAGGTCGGGGATGTTAGCCATTTCTCCCGCGACCACCTCATCGACGACTGCTTGCATGACTTCCTTGACGACCGTTTCCTCTCGGGGTACCCTTCGGCGTCCAAGCAGCGAGCACAGTCTCTCCCACACCGATTGCTACGGCTTCCGGAGGCGTCCAGGCAACACCGGAGCTAACGGTTTCTGCAGCGCAGACTTTAGAGGAGATTCCACACCCAAACGGGGTTCTTCACGCAGTCGAGGGACCGAAGCTCCTTGGCTCGTGCTCGGCCGTTTAATCGTTTCGGCAAACGTAGTCAACAACGCTTCGGTAGAATCATCTTTGCTCACACTCGCTTCTGACTCACCGCCCGACACACTTTCTACTGCATCCCAAAACTACTCTTCCTCTTCGTTCAGTGGAGCGGTTTCCTCAGTCACCGTGACCACACAATTCGTACTGTCTTCCTCTGCAGTGACATCCTCGTCTTCTCTCGTCGTCTCATTCTTCGTGGCTTTTGTCTCCGCGGGCACACCTCGGTAGCTCCATTACCTCCGCAACCTTTCGTTCTACGACAAACTGCTCAGCGTCCTTAACCGTATCACGGACTGTCGAAGTTTTACGCTCTACCACAGCCTCCACAGCCGTCATACCGTCATACTCTCCATCTACAGCTTCCTCAACCTCGTCCACTTCGACGGCCGTAGGCGTTTCCCTTCTTGCTCTTCTCTTGCCACCGTCACTTGAGCAAGTACCTAGACTAGCGGAAGGCGTGGCTCCTCCTTCTCCCTCCTCTCGCCCCCATCATTGACGAGAAGCGGGCTGACTCGGCGTCTGCCCAGGACTGGTATCCTGTGGGACCATCGAGCGCAGGGCTCCGATCAGGGGACATCCGGCTATTTAATGACGAGGATCGTTGCAGAGGTAACCCCCCGCACGGTTGAGAACCGTACTCTCCGCTTTGAATACCACTGTAGTTTCTGGAAGTTTCGCACTCGTCTTGGACATGGCCCAAAACACACTCAGTTTCTGCACGTCGTGGTCGCTTGTTTGCAAGTGACGCGACCTTGACCACGATAGCCGCAGCGGCCACAAAGAGGAACCCTATTCTGGGTTCGACTGTCATCCTCCATCCGAATACCGCACGCCCGAAGACCTTCAGACTGGGCCTCTCCGTTCGTGGTAGGAACGGTTGTTGAGATAGCAGACATCACACGACCGCGGTCACAAGGGGACCGAGATGCACTCCATCGATTCTGCGCCAACTGTTGATATCACTGTTAAAGTTGCTGCATGAAACCCTTCTACTGTTGTGCCAACGCATCCACGGAAGCTGCATCCACATCCGGAAGTGTCGTTACGGATGAATATCATCAATTCTCCGACCCTTCTTAATTTTAGTATTGGTATTAATCACCAATCATCCATTTTTATTTATTAGACAGCCAATCGTACGGTCTTGACAAAATGATTTGGCCAATCCAAATGGTAAGGGTTAGGATGAACGTCGTTGGAGTTGGCTTTGACATATCGGGTCGGAAGGGACTCAGGAAATATGGATATGCTCTTACAAATTTCAATATGTAGGCATATCACATGCATAAGTCATTTTTCCGACTTCTCCGACCAGTGCAATCATTACCACACGTTAATTTTAAATCTAAGACTTATTATACTACTAGTAGTAAATTTTAGAAGAGGTGGGAAGCAGCGCCGCAGGGAGCTTGCTCGTCATTAGGAGCAATACATGCAACACGCCTGCGTGGAGATCCATTATTTCTGTATTACGTAGAGCATTATGTAGCAAGCGTCAATTAAATGTACATGTATTGCATTATTAGTACTTGAAGCGCTCCGGCTCGCTGCCTCCTGTGCACCGCCCTGCCACCACCGCCCTGCCACCGCACTACCCAAGCCCTGCCACCGCCCTACCACCGCATTGCCACCGCACTGCCGCCGCACTGAGACCGCCTTGCCACCACCCTACCACCGCTCTGCCGCCGCACCGCCGCCGCCTCCCTCCTTTTTTATGAATACATTTTCGATGTGGCCCACAGTTAAAAAAGAAAACTTAATAAATTTGTTTTAAGGGCTACTGACTTAGATGTACCACCCTTTTGGTACAGGTCGGAGATTGTCGGAGGTTGGAGATTTTATGTTAGGGCGTGTTCGCGTTGTGCCTGGAGATGGAGATGGTCCCATCTCACTAAATACGTCTAACAATTGATTGGCCAAAAACCTTTTGTTACAACTGCACAACTGGAGTTTAGAGGTGATATCCTTCTCCACCTATTGGAGGTGGAGACAGGAGACGGAGGTAGAGACGAGAGGCTCACAATTTGTTATGGAGGAGGACATTGAAAACGTTTTGCTAGCTGTGTGTGCTGCAGTAGGACAAGCGGCTGTACTGCTTATAACTGCTGTACGTATAATGTAGCGCTAGACTCATACACAGTACCTTTGACTTGCACTGGGTAGCATCAACCTCGAGGCCACCAATACGGTGAGTCTCTGCAGCTAGATAATCCCACGGAGCACTCAACTGCTTCGAGTTCTTAGTGCCATCAAACAACCCCTTCAGGCTATCGAATCGCAATCTCAGCAGCACCTCAGCCGCATTTACTGTCCACGCAAATGGGTGCTTTGTCTCGTTCCTGCCTTGATTCCTGCAGCGTGGTGCGCTCTGACCACTGCTGGTACGAGTGTGTACCGGTATGATAGCTGCGTCGTCCTCTGGTTGAGTGGCGTCTTCAGACCTTAACTGCATCATTCTTTGTTCTGCAGGAGAGCGTGAAGATGAGGATGTGACTTCTCGATTCTAGGTTGTGAGTGCCGTCTCCACACATGGTATCGGCACCTGATTGGTTTAAAGTGCACCTGGAGAAGGATACGTAGCGACACAGCTGGAGGTGGAGATCGTAGGACACCACAATCATCTCCATCTCCAGGCACAGCGCGAACAGGCCCTTATGGTCCCGCAATACAGAGGCGCTCTTAATGTGTGAGCTCCCACATCAAGACACACTTGGCGAGAGCACTTCTGGCGGGACAGAAAGGAATGCAGCAGTCGGTTTCACAAGAGCAAGGAGCTCAAGACTAAGTGCGAGGAGACCTCAAGAGCAAGATTTCACAACAACAAAAATACATTCAGAGCATGCGTGAGCTCCGTGCCTGTACAATTAAATATCATAGCTTCCCAATTGACCTTTTAGAGCATTTTAGAAAATGTGTGAGTCCCGTGATGGGCTGAGTTGCTCTCGGACACCCTCTGCATACTACTAACATTACCGGAAGGGTTGTACGGTATCAAACAGACCTGGGCAACCACTCAACAGGATTGAGGCATAATCTTTGACGTACCCAAGTAGCAACAGCGCGATGCGGCGTCTGAATTACCATGTACAGCTGCTTGGTCACCAGCGGTGCTAGTTTGGCCCCGCGGAACATAAGCTGAGGGCTGTAGCAAGTCGGCCAAGGGAAGGGCCTAAACAAAAGCTGACTGAGCCAACAAGCTGCCTGGCGCGACGATACCCCTAAGCTGTTTGTAATTCGAGGAGCCGGGATGAAAATAACAGTGGTGTGCTATATTCACAGATGGCTTCTGAAATAGTACTGGAAAGTAAAGCCCAGGGCTCTATTCGAATACCACGTTGCTTAAGCTACCGTGTCCGACGCTCTCTTGCCTTGCTTGGCCTTCACGCGCTTGACGTTGGTTTTGCACTCTCATTCATGCCAATTGCACCTGCGCGGTACAGTCCCCTCCCTCACTCGTCTCGCCTTTCGTTTCCTCGGATCCGGAGGCTTCTTTAGCTTCCACGCCTTCCTTAGTCTAGAGCCGACCATCACTAACACCTGGCTGTTCGTAAAGTTCGTATTTCTTTGCCGGATTCCGTCTTTCTTACCACTGGGTCCCATTAGGAACATGGCCACCGCCATTGCAGGTCTCACCGTATTGACGTGACACTTCGCGCGCCCCCATCCTTCACCAATGTTTACACCTTCATGCACATCATCACGGCGTCTATACGCATCCCGGCGTTCTTTCCGTTCAGCATCGTCGCTATTTGCACAGCTTCGACTGCTGCATCATCGCCCCGTGCCCATCCGTACAGAGTCCGTTTCTGACTGAGGATCACTTGTCGCAGTCGTGCGCCGTAGTCCCCTTATTGCTTCCGTCACTAGTTTCCGCCGGCTTGACCAGCTGGTTGCGCTTCTTCCTGCGATCGTCGCTGCGTGTCTTCGTCTCGGTGTTTGGGCAATCGCTTGCAAAATGACTGAACTCCTTGCACGCGAAATATCCTGTTTCGTTCGTCAAGCCGCCGACCAACGCTCGGGCTGACCACAATTGAAACACAGGGACGGGCTAGTGCTTGCGCTCGTATTCGGTTTTGACCTCTCTATCTTTAAACCTGATGACTGTGCCTGCTTCACAACCGCCTTCCGTCTCTTCCTCGAGGGTTTCACGTCCAAGTCGTCGCCACCGTCGTCAGCATCGCGTGGGCTGCGTGTTCTCTTCTCTAATTTCTTCCGACCGATAGGACTGTTGGACCTGCGCTGCACGCTTTCACTCTGCCTTCGTCTCTAGCAATATATTCCGCCACCTATATGCCCAGGCAGCATGTTCCACGTTCCGAAATAGTGGCCCCATACGCTCTGTGGAATGGTGAGGAGCGGCACAGGCCATGCCTCGCCATCGGCCATCATTGCGTGATTTTCCGCGGTCATAAAACTAAAAGGCAATCTTATGCCGCCGATTCCAGGGACGACCATCATTTATCCCGTAGTTCCAGCCATCGGGATGAGATATGGGCTTGGCGCAGTTGCCGGAGCTTGTTCGATACTCCACATTCCGTGTGCGACATTGTCCAGCGGGTCGTCAATCTTCGTCGCCTTGGCCACCGCGCGTTCCAGCGTCCTTAACTTCGGGGACAGCTGCACCAGTTTTTTTGTCGTCTTATTCAGGCATCTGTAGAGCTGGGCGAATAGGACTCTCTCATTCAACGGTCGATTTGTCGAGACATTCGCCATATCGCCTGAGCAACGCCTTCTTCTGATACGTCCACGTTTTCTAGCGATCCGGTAGCCGTCGATCCGTGTTGACTTATCATCGCGCTGCGTTCTCCATCAACGTGCTGCCTAGGATGAAGTACAGTGTCGGGTCCGTCCACGTGCCGCCGCCCGACATTTCAGCTCCCCCTAATACTAAGCCAACCCTGTCGATCGAGGTCGATACTGACACCTTAGGCGACGGTGTAAACGCAGGCAGCTCCATGTCCTTAACGATCTTCCGCTTAAGGCGCTCCCGCTGTCCACGCCCGTCTCGCTAATCCCATCGGCTATTTATGCTGTTTCTGGTGTCTCCTTTGCTCTTGCTGCCGATGTGACTGGCCCAAGTCGCTGTCCGTGGCGAACGATCTTTCCTCGTCGCTGTTCTCGCTACTCACCTCATCATAAGAGATTTTCACATCGCTCGAGCTGTTATCTTCGCTGCTGGGGAGCACCTTGGTGGTTGAGTCGTCATTATCGTTGGTTCCTTAGGCTCTATCGTCACCGTCGCATGGGCCGGATGAACGGCTACAGCCTCCACATCGTACAGCTCTGCCGTCACCCTCGCTGTCCTCGCTGCCCTCGCTGTCGCCCTCGTGTCGATCAACATGTCTACATGGATGTCGTACTGCTGCGCCATCTCCCCGTTGCTGGTCGTGAACGTCGCCCGCCGCGGTCATCGGCCCCGACTCCCGGATTAAGTGCCACCATTAGCTCCTTTAATTTATTAAAGGCTGCTGCAATCGCCGTTACGTCCGGCTGAGCAGTCCCATCCAATCCAGCGATGTTCGAGCCGTAACCTACCTGTGGGCTATCAGAATGTGGTAATATTTCGTCATCACGCTACGGTTACTCGTATCGTACGACAGAAGCATCGTTGCCTGCCGTCGCCTTGCTGCTCCTCGAGTCCAGCGTCACAGCCACCGTACTCGATGCGGCATCATCTTTGCGTGATCTGAGCACGACGCTCATATGTGGCTCGCTTTCAACATCTCTACTTCGTTCCTCGCTGGCGTGGGACGCACTTCGTTTCGTCAACCGCATCTTGATCTTACCTGGCGCGCTTGGGGAGACTCTACAGGCATAGTCTTGGACATTGTTCTCGTAGCAGTCATCGTCTCTCGCTGCACACACTAATACTTGTCTTGGGGCCCCAGTATGACCACCCTGTCACTGGCCAATTATCTCGTCCGGCCTTGGGGCGAGTCATCACACCACAACGCTGCACTACGGCTTCCGCTTCGTCAAGAATTACGACTTCTAGATCGAACAATACACAGTACTACCCGATTGATCCTGAGCCGGAATGTCCATTACTTTTGCTCGCTCCTACTTTATTATAAACAAAAGACATCCTTAGCCACTTGCAAGTGCTGCCTACACTTACCCTTCCGTCTCACCCACGCCGGATTTCTCGTCAGCACGCGCCCGACCTTCATGCTCGTCTACTCGACGCGCTATTTCCAACAGAGTAGATTTGAACCCCGCATGTTCCCAACAGGGCAGAATCTCAGCTGAGCGACCCTCACCGCTTCTCCGCACCCGACCACTGGATTCATCGGGATGTGCAGGAAGCACGTGCTGCACGATGATGCCACTTGCATCATTCGCACCACTCGTCGCGCCACGCAACCTAATATCTTTCCATACTTCGCTTGGGATCGCCCGGGCACGGCAAGTGCCACTCATGCATCCCATTCTGGCTACACTGTGGCCCATGACCTGTCAGCCCGTTACATTGTAGCAGCAAGTGCTCATCCATCCTTCTATCGTCCTAGTCGGCTTGCTTATGGTAGACTGCAGCGTCTGATCCGCTACACTTGTTTTTTATGCGACCAGCTGAGGCAGTTTCATCCCCTTAAAGGACCGTTGCAAAGACCACAAAGACACTTCTGTTAGTTTTACAGTCTATCTAGATGCCCTAGCATTATTCCAAACGCACGCTTTATCTCAGCATCCTGGCTCTTGTAGCCACCCACAAGCTTACTAGGAAATCGAACCGCTTGAGGAGACTTTGTGATGGGGATATTGGGGATCGTCGAAATATGTTTGATGCATGACTTTGTCCGATAGACCTGGCAGGAGAGCGCGTGATAATCACAGATAAAAATGGTCATTTTACAGAGGGTGCGTCAATTTTACAGATTGTATGTAACTTTCACAGGACATGCCTCCTTTTCACAGACCGAGGATCCCATCTGCCTTAAGGGAATATGTTACTTAACTTCATTAAAAAAAACTAAACTAGTAATAAAAAGGAAGTCACAATCCAACATTCACCGCAGTGCTATACATACCGAAAATCGAGATAGCGCCGCTGTTCGTGGTGTGTGCTGCTCTCACCTGCGGTTGCCTCCTGCGCCTTGCCGAAGGTGCGGGACTGTCTGCAAGGGCACCGCTAAGTCTTCGCCAACCAGTAGAAGACATTCGACCTCTAGGACGTCGCATGCGAAGACCAGACGGTGTAGTTTTGCAGAATGTTCGTTGTCTTCCTCCGCCATATCCGATTTGCAACCGCGTGTTATCACTAACCAATCTGAGATACATGCTCCGGAGTGTTCCAAGTTTGCAATACAATCGATTCGGAACCTACTGACAGCAAGAAAACGCTATACTACCTAGATACATCAGTATTCAAATATGAGGCCGATTTAGATCCTTGGGTATTACGAAGTAATTAATAAATGCGTACAACGACTATTTATAAATAAAGATATTTTGTGTGTCGTTACGAAACGATTATTTACAAAGTCCTTGTATTCTCCATTAGCTAAAGAAACAAATGAAGTACGAGTGGAACTTTGTAAGCTTCTATGAAAACGAAGTGCAGCTAGAAGATTATCTCGACGCGCAGAAGACATGGTGTAAGAACAAGCGTCAGCTGGAGACATGCAGTGTTTGTGAATACAATCTCGACATTCACTTTATGCGCTATCGGCTTTTCATTTGCTCCGACGAAACTTGCAAGCTGTTAGGGTCGTGTAAGTGGGTCTTGAAAGCTCTGCAGTGTCAGATCACCGATAAAATCAGTGTATTTCAAAATTCACACTACTTGTCAGTCTCACCTGCATATCGTAAGCCCGGGGATCTGAATTGCGCAATGAAGAGATACATAAAGAGCCAGGCCGAGGTCGAACTGAAGCCGGCCACAATAATGCACAAAACGGCTGTTGATTTGGGCCTGCCGCAGACCAATCCAAAAACACTTCTGCCAAAAGTACAGTGTTTTGTACGCACCTACAGAAACAAAAGTAAAGTGGACAATGATTTCGTCGATGTGATGGTTGCAAACGCTGTTAAACATCGTTTTCGAGATGGCTGCAGCGAAACCACACCATTTACATTTGGATTTTTACATGATAGCAATGGAGAAGCTCTAATTGGTAAAGGAACTGAAGATAGCCCTCTAGTTGTTGGGCTTTCGACCAAATCACTGGTCAAGAGACTCGGTCGAGCATCTGAATTTATTTTTCACTTGGATGCCACTTTTAAACTTAACACTAGAGGTTTTCCGGTTATAGTTATGGGTCTATCAGATATGTGGAGACAATTTCACCCTGTGGCTTTCTTTTTAGTCTCCGATCTAAAGAGCCCCCAATGGACTCGAGCAATTCGGGTATTGCTGGATTCGTATTACGACATTTCATCACAGAGTGTATCGTTTGGATTTGTGATGATGGATGCAGATAATGCTCAACGAAATGCATTTGAAAGTGTGGCTGGTGCTATTCTCGCTTCAGATAAGCAGCCAACGTACTTGATGTGTTTCTTTCACGTGATGTCAAATGTTAGAAAACATACCGTGGGGTTCGCGGAGGCAAACAAGAGAATTGTATACAGACATGTATACAAAATTCACTACGCGCGAACCTTGGCGGATAAAAAGAGTCGCATCGACGATGCTCTGGAATCATGGAAGGTTAACACCGACTTGCAGTCATTCTCCGAGTATTTTTCGGCTCAGTGGCTGGAGGGGCGCTACAGTAAATGGCAGTGTCTGGAAACTCCGACTGGAATGGCAAAAACTAACAACCCGTGTGAAAACTTCAATCGTCAATTGAAAACCACTCGTTCTATGCGCAGATTACTTCATTTGAACCCTCTTTTTTCATGGAGCTACTTAAAGTGAGCCAGGCAAGATCAATTTTGACAGCTACTTTTGCGACATCGACACGTGCAGCACCCCACATTATTAGAGACTTCAGAAAATTAAAGAGAGAGCGGCGTTTAACCATTACTAGTTCAGCTCGCATGAAAATTGTTTTTTTTTTTCTTCTGGAATCGGGGCACAGTATGGGAGAATTTCGTGTTCAACAACTAAAAGGAGCTCCTACCGATACTCGAAAACAGAAAACAACTGAAGAAGAGATTGAAACCACAACTGACCAGGAGCTTGAAGCTGAAGAACAGTGTACTTTGGGATGGATTGTGACAGCTGAGAACGGACTTTGCGATTGTAGAACTATGTTCAAACTGGGCTCATGTGTTCATCTCATGGCTGTTAAAGACACACTAGGTATTTCGCTCGCAGAAAGATCCGCCCGTAGAGAAACCTTTCCGGATAAGAGACCCCACAAAAAACGAGGACGCCCAAAAGACGTTGGTCTCGCTTTAAGTCTTTCTTTAAAAAAACAGTAAAACACCATACGTCTTTGAATCTTTTGAAATTTAAGATGTTGCCAAGCTTTTAAAAGAAGTGAGCTATGAAATCTCCATTCCATGCGCTTTCCCAAAAAAATCGAACGGTACCTGTTAAAATAGGTTTATCGAGGTCCTCTGTTGTGGAAGTTTTTGTCATTTCATCTTGTGCGTCTTGAGCGGCCTCCTGATAAGCCGTCGATTGCTCTGGCCAATATTGCGACCCGTATGGCCTTGCTGGACCAGAAATTGGCCGAAGCTTTGTCGAACGAGATCAGTACGACGAGTG
>NW_003303703.1:503818-521097 GCF_000142945.1 Phytophthora infestans T30-4 | reverse complement strand
CGCGCTCAACGGACTCAGCAACAGCGACATCAAGAACGTCTTCAGCCTCCCCGACAACCGCTTCGGGCGCATGGCGCCCTACTTAGACCTTATCCTCGGCATGCCCGTGCAAGTTACCCATAACGTCGCCACCGCCAAAGGCGTCGCAAACGGCACGTTGGGCACCCTTGCGTCCATGCACTGTCCACCGGACACGTCGTTTCAACTCGTGCGCGACGGCGGCACAAACACCATTATACAGCTGCCGAGCCGATCACCAGATTACGCGGTATTTCGCTTGCCACAGCGACCGCACACCGTGACGATCCGGCCGGGTCTCGACTCCGATCTCTTCACAGTGTTCTTCGCCACCGAAGCGTATCCGAAAGTAATTATCACGCTGCCAAAAGCGCCGGACGGCTGTACGCGTCCAATCACGGTCAAACCACAACAACGTTTGTCTGTGCAGTGGGGTCTACCGTGTACAAAGTACTGGGAGAGACGCTGCAGTCAATGATCGTCATGGGCTGGTGATCCAAGCAGCGGATCGTCAATAAACCGCAACAAACCTAGCTGCTAGTGTCTCGAGTGACGTCGAGAAACGCACTCGTTCCATTAAGACCATTCACAGACAAGCTTGCAGCCTGGTCAAAGCCACCTGCAACCGCAATCAATGAAGAAGTACAGCTCAACCACCTCAGTCACGCGACCTTACCAACATTTCAGTCGTCACTAGTAGCCAAAACAGCCACTACAACTGCCAACACACTAACGTGAAGTCACTTCGAGCTGTCATGAGAAGTAGTGCAGCATCAGTATACATTAACGCGTGTACTACATAAATATATCATGTGTCCTTGCCTAGCTTTTGTTAAGACCGCCAGATCTTCTGACACTGATGTGGGCACCTGAGCCTCTGATACTGATGTGAGCACCTGTTCCTGTCAAGCCATCAGTCGTTCGCCTTATGCTGCTGCCCAGTGTCCTCTCAGCCGAACACTTCTCGAGCTGCACGACGTGCACTCGAACGTTAATGCCCCTCGTGTCGTCCACCGTGAAGTGATCCACCGTGACGGTCACTCAAACGTCGTTCCTGGATGTATGTCGTCGCTTGCGTGTTGAGCGATACCAGACAAACGACATTCTCTAAGTTGCACATCTGTTGCTGTTGGTTGCGCTACGGTTGCTGTCAGTTGCTGTCAGTTGCAGGAAGTTGCTGTAGCGATGTCGTACAAAATGTTGTTCCATCACGCCACCGCTGCGAATAACCGCGCCAACGACAGTTCTCACTACGTTCGAGCTGCGGATTATTAACATAAGGGCAGCCTGGATTGAGTGACATCTGGACTGTATCCAATATCCGCTGAGTGCTCGGTTGTGACACCGTCGAGTCTCTTGCTCCTTTAGGCTGCCATACATCACGTGACCCAGTGTTCGTCGCATGATCATCTTCGAAGGTGCTGTATCGTTGTTGACGGGCGATTATCTGCAACTCTATAGATAATCACTACACCACAAATCCATTCCAAAATTTATCGGCAGTGACCTTATCGGACCTGTACCAAGACTATAAAAATGAATGTCAACAAAGAATTCAGATTTCGTGGAAACGACATAAAAATGTGATTTGCCGTGTTCAGGGGTCATCTACGCACACTAAATACAAGACTGCTCTAGATGCACTCGAGAAAGATTTTCACAAAGACGTTAGAGAGTATTTGGAGAAACTTGCACCTGTTCAGTGGTGCGCTTGGACTGATATGTCAGACAAGGTTCTGACTTCCGATGCTGTGAAAGCTAGGGTAGTCGAAGGACGGGACTGGATTATACCAGACCCCATGTTTGAATGGCGCAAAACGAACTTTGTCAAAAGCGACAATAACGTTATGCTGACCAATGGTCTTCGCCGGCCGACTCCCTTTGAATGTTGCAGCAAGCTATTCAGTCGATAATGCACCGCGCAGCTGCACGACGCCAGCTAAGTTTAAAGTCGATAAAATTAGGCGTTGTTACGTACCTAAAGCAGCAAAACTTCGCGACGATGAGCGAAGGAACGCCGGGGCATACCAAGTAGTCGAAAGTACGCCTACTATCTTCCTAGTGAGTCGGAAAGAATTTGGTTTCTAGCGTAAAGTTGACTTAGAACTGTTGGTTTGCTCGTGCACTACCTTCATCAAGTTAAAATTCCGTGTTGACATCTCATTGCTGCGCTGCGAAAAACTGAAATGGCGTAAATTGAAAACGATATTTCCCTTTCAGCTTACATAGTGTCGACATACAACGCTGAATTTGCAGATGCGTCCCTCAAAATTGCTGCATATGACGCCATAACTTCGGATACGAGAATTTTGTCATATCCTTATTACCGTCTCGCAGGGAGACCGAAGTCGCGACGCATTAGGGGCGGAGGAGAAGCAGTGGTGAAACAACTTATCGCTGCAGGGGGTGCAGTCATAAATCTGGTCACGACATTTCAACGTGCCCCAAATACGCTGCTACGATACTCAATGCCGATGTTAGCGCCGGTGCGATTGTACTTCCGAGAGCTTCTCGCCGCCTGGGGTCCACTACTAATATAACGACCGAGGCCGTTGATGAATTAGAGAACGGAAATATCCAGCAAAATAGAAACAGCAAATTCGATACGCGCATGAATATTGTGTATCTTTTGGTTGAGCGATTGAAGATCAATCCGCTTAAAGTGCCAAGTTTATGAATATAACTCTTCATTAATACACATTGGCTTACACATGCCAGTGCGTCCTGATACTGGAATAAAAGCACGGGATTACACGCAGCTAAGGTGGATATAAACAAATGATAGTTATAATATTGTAGTGTTCCACTCACATATCCGACATCGTGTTACCCACAATTGTCACAAGGTATTTAAAGCCTAGGCGGACTACTCCATCAGCATTGGTGGTCTCAATCAAGTTAAGACGCAGGTCAAGGCGAAAGATAGACTACATATCTTGGTTTCATCGATCGTGGCACTAACAGAACCGGTGCTTCATCCTCCGGTGATTATTAACCCGTAAAACCATCAGCGTATCCTAATGTTGGCTAGCATAGTTGTTTATCAAAGCCAGATCTAAGTTGTAGACACCGGTAGATGACATACCTTAATCACCAAGCTGAAAAAGGAGATAGACACAACTGGTTTCCTTCACTTGAGCGTTGAAGCTATGTCGCTGGTTATAGAGTTCGCAAAGCATCACATAATGATGAATGATGCCGCCATCGTTCGCCAAAGCGCTTGTAGAAGCGTCACTTTCTGAATTAGACGGCGTTTAATTTTTAAAAAAGTTCTAGGGGTTAACCCCTTCAAACCGGGAGCCTGCATATGCAGCTTTTCAAAAATGCTTATCCTGCATAATGCAGGTTAAGCTCAAATATGACTTAAAGTTTGTATAGTTACTTTTTTTTCAAATCCTCGGCTATACAAAATCTAAGTAAAAAAGAACCCTACAAGTGCAGGCTCTCTGTACGTGTGGTAGCATAGAAGATACACATAACAAGCGACGAGACAGATAATATTTCTCTAAATTTGAATATAAGATATAAAAGTTTATGTGGTAAACATGAGTTTTACATTATTTTCCAAAGGTAATTTTTTTGCTCCCTCTCCAGCCACTCATTCGAGAATTCGCGCTGGAAAAGAACGGAGCCAGGCTCTCTGCATGAAATGGTTGCTGTCCGAGGCAAGTACGTGAGCAGTCAGAACATCCCGTTTGGTGTGGCGTGGAAGGAGCTGAAGAAGCAGGGATGGACATCTGTAAGACCACGAGCGAAGGACTTAGATTCGAGATGGAAGTACGTTCGCCCTGGCGGATATGTTAGCGGCACAAAAGGCATCGACTTTTTTCTTGGGGAGGAAGAGCTGTTGGAGTACTACAGTGGTGGTAAGCGAAATGGTGGCGATTGCTGGCTACACAGTCTAACCAATTGTTTGTATGATGTTACAGCTTCCAAAAAGCCTTCGTCTACCGGTTCCGGACCATTCCAGACGCCACCAGCACCTCCTGCTGATCCTGCTGTCACAACAAGATCACCACCCGCTCAAGCGGCCACCACCCAGCCCACGTCTCCACTTCAACCTTCTTCAGGTACTCAGCAGCCTTTGACGCGACAAACGCAAGTGAAGCGCACTCAAAAAGTGCCCAAGCCGCCTGCCACGGACAAGCAGAAACGTCGCCGCTCATGTGAGTACCAGTTGCATATTCATGATATGATATGCAGGATATGCAGGATTACTAACTAGCATTATGCATTAGCTCATGCAGTACATTCGCCAGAAGAAGCCCGTACGCTATCCTGAATATTTCATCGACCACATGCATATTGATGCAGTCTAACGCTTGTGAATGCACTATAGTTGACGACGCCATATCTGATGAAGAAAAAGCGCCAGTGCCAGTAGCTGAACCCGTTACTCAAGTCGTCGCTCAAACCCCCATCGTGTTGCCAGGTCCTCATGGAGGTGACGAAGAAAATGTTGAATCGGGGGACGAAGGGTATTCCAGCGTTGAGTCTGTTGAAGAGAACAACGAAACGGGTATGTCTTACAATGCGATTCAGTTCGTATGCTGCATATTCATGATACCTTATACTGATTATTCATGATAACGATTTTTATGCTTGTGTTACGAAGATATACTTGCAGAAACAACTGACCGGTTGAATGTGGACGCCCCGGGCGGAAGAGACCCCAACTATGATGCACTTGAATCTGGCGATGAAGCGGCAAGGGACGATGTTGTCACAGATACCCAGTCTGATTGCAGTGGTTGGGTAGTAAATGCCAGTGCGGCCGATGGATCGGAGCCGGACCCTGAACGAGACGAGATGGATATTGCGCTGGCAAAAGAATTTCTGGATGGATTTGGAGGCACCGACGCTGTGTTGGCGGGTAACTTGCTGGACAGAACACTGAGAGAGTTTTCGACTAGTGGATGGGGCCCAATTCAAGGGCTGGTGTTTGCTGGTATTTGCTGCTATCAATGATGTCAGTCTGATACAGCTCAGCACACCGGATGTGTATGAGGAGCTACAGACGCCTTACGTTCCTGTTGAAGGCGCTAGTAGCTACCCGGGACTTCACCAAGGCTATTCCGGACCCACTCCTGAAGTACCGCATCCTGGGGACTCGCCTATGGCGTTGTTCTTTTACTTCATGCCGGTTGCATTGTAGCAGCATGTTGCTGTCTGTTCAAACAAGTACCAAAGAGATATGCTCCACGCTCGTGTTGACGATGCCTACAAGCGCCACAAGCGACGCTGTCAAGCGAATCCTGCCACGAAGAAGAATACACGGCGCGATGTGCTACAAGAGCTTCAAGCAGTTCCTCCAATCAAACCACACGAGCTGTGTCGCTTCGTGGGACTACTGATCGCGCGAACAATTTGCCCAAACCGAGAAAAGCTGGCAAACCACTGGAAAACCACCGACGAGGGGGCGATTCCACGTGGAGCGTTCAGCTCTGTGATGGCACGAGATCGATTCATGGATATCTGCAGAAATCTACACTTCAATGATAACGACGACCCAAGAGCGACCACGGATCGAGCCTGGAAGATCCGCAAGGTTGTTGACGTGCTGCAGCGGACGTTTTGCGAAGGATGCGTGCCACCTGCAGAGCTTTCATTTGATGAAGCCATGCTTCCAAGCCGCAGCAGATTCAACAAGATGCGCGTCTACATGAAAGCAAAACCGCACAAGTGGGGAACGAAGCTCTTTATGTTGTGCAGTGCACACACGGCGTACTGCATCAGGTTTTTTTTGGTTCTAAAATTTTCTTATCCTGTATTATTCACTTTACTAATGAAAGTATGTTCCTGTTTAAACTGCATTATGCAGGTTTGAAGTATACTGCGGCAAGAAACATCATGCAAGCGACGCTGCCCAACTCGACAAGAAGGAAGGCCCTGCCGCCGTCGTTCGAAACCTCCGCGAAGTGTTCGGTGACGCTCCGTTGCCCGCAAAGAGACTGGTTGTCATCGATCGCTTCTACACCTCGGTAGCTCTCCTGATTCAGCTACTACTGATAGGGTACTATTGTGTGGGCACTATAATGACAAATCGCGTTGGGTACTGCAAAGAGATCATTTGTAAGATGAAAACACGGCCACGAGATGTGGATCGGGGGACGTGTAAGATTGTGGAATCTTCTAAAGTACCTGGCCTACGCGCAATTTGCTGGATGGATTCAAAACCTGTGCACTTCTTGGCTACGGGTGGGAGTGTGAATTTGGAAAGAGTCGTTCGTGAAAGAAAAATCCTTAGAAACAGCAGAAGATCGTAGCCTCCCGGGCTATAAAGGCCTACCATCAGTTTAGGGGCGCTTTGGGGGGTGCGTCAGCCAGTCCGATTGCAAAGATACTCCCTCCAGCGGGCTGTGACTTTTCGGAAGTATTACAAGAGCCTCGTGCTGGGGCTTATTGATATCGCTATAGTGAACAGCTACATTGTACACAAGGCCTACCACAAGCACAAGACTTCAAAGCCGTTGACGCACGTTAAATTCATGAAGCGCCTCCACTTGCAGCTCACCCAGCTCCAAGAAGTGGACATGTTCGACGGAAACACGTTTTGTGAGAGGGAGCAGATCGCCGGTACGTCGGGTTCTGGTGTGGCGGGGCACGCTTCTACTCATGTAGCACAGTTGGTGGATGAATGGAGGAACCGAGATACGCAGCCGAAGCGGCGTCAACGTGCGTGTAAAGTTTGCTCTCTGATGCAGGGCGCGAAGCCCCACACGACGGCGTACTACTGCTCCGAGTGCGATGGTAATGCGCCTATCTACCTGTGTATGCACCCGAGGCATGTGATTCGCGGAGTCTTGACAACCTGCTTTGACGTGTGGCACAAGGAATGGAGTGAAGGAAAGCTGCGACCTTCGAACCAAGAACGCCGCATCCGTATGCGCCCAGCAACTCCAACGAAAGGTGGTGGATCACGCAAAAGACTGAGAGATGCTGCTGATTAAGTATCATGCATATGCAGGATACCAAAGGGTGAATATGCATTTTATCATCAGTATTTGTGTTTTTGCGAAGTAATGGCTGCAGTGAAAATTGTCTTTCTATATCTCTTGCAGGTTGAGAATAAAGTGCAGCCGTCGATTCATTTTGCTTACTATGCAGTCCGTGAGGCCAGAGCCGGAAGCCCATGCTCAGATTATATTATAGGCTTCATATTTGTATGAGCCATAAAAACTGAATTTTTGATTGCTCGCCACTTGGATGGGAAAACTTCAATATATGTACGCAATTGGACAGTTTCTAAAATTCGACATTCAAATATCTCTAAAATTGCAACCGTTTCTGCACCCGCCTATCGCTGTACTACCAGACGACCGGAAGTCAGCATCTATGTTACGGGAATGGAATGAATAATGCAGTTTAGAACCTAAACTTGCAGCCGTGTATGCACGTTAATATGCAGTTTGCACCGGTTATTACAACGTTCGGTTCGTCGACCATCTCTGTAACAAGTAAAAGTATACAAACACCAAGTCAAACTATCTTGCATATGCAATTTAAGGAAAGGAAAAATCAGCCGGTTTGAAGGGGTTAATAGTATATAAATAATTCAAATGGGAAGTTTGTTAATGTCCTCTTTCTCCAAATCTGCCTGTAGTCAGTAGTATAGTGGCAGCAAGTACAATTCTGCCGGCAGATATACGCGCACTGCAGCTAGCATAGTGAGACCCAGTACAAATCTGCCGGCACCTTTGACGGACACTTTGACTAGTATACTGACACCAAGTAGCAATCTGCCTGTAGTCAGTAGTATAGTGGCAGCAAGTACAATTCTGCCGGCAGATATACGCGCACTGCAGCTAGCATAGTGAGACCCAGTACAAATCTGCCGGCACCTTTGACGGACACTTTGACTAGTATACTGACACCAAGTAGCAATCTGCCTGTAGTCAGTAGTATAGTGGCAGCAAGTACAATTCTGCCGGCAGATATACGCGCACTGCAGCTAGCATAGTGGGACCCAGTACAAATGTTTTAATCTTATACATTTTCTGTATTTTGTAGTGCCCCGTGTGGATTAGAGATGCTGGAATTAATAGTTCTGACTGGAATTTACGCAGTTGACAAAATGTGTAATATTAATAGTATATAAATAATTCAAATGGGAAGTTTGTTAATGTCCTCTTTCTCCAAATTCTAATTCATCATTGATATCTCAGCATTTCCATATGTGATTTGAGAACACAGGGTACCTTTCCATGCGCTCTGTGAAACTCTGTGATTTGACGATTTCCATCTGTGAAAAAGTATTTTTATCATCGTTTGCAAAGATGCCCTAGCATTATTCCAAACGCACGCTTTATCTCAACATCCTGGCTCTTGTAGCCACCCACAAGCTTACTAGGAAATCGAACCGCTTGAGGAGACTTTGTGATGGAAATATTGAAATATGTTTGATGCATGACTTTGTCCAATAGACCTGGCAGCGATACACCATCAGCAAACCTGTCAAGATTACTTACGCTGAGCCTTGACGGCCTTTATGAAAGTGCCCCATCCAAGTTACTGTATCAGATCAGCAGGTCCTTGATCAACTTGATTCCATAGTGCGTACAGACGAATTGTACGTGCTTATACTCATCATCACTGATGCTACTTTCACGGGGATCGCTATTGAAAGCTGACTGAAGAGGGTTCATAGTCTAGCTCGGAACATTGAATGAGATAATTAAGTCGTACAAGAAAAGTCGCTTACCCAAGTTTCAGTCACATCAACTCTTGTTGTCGCATTCGCAGTCGTTTTGATACATGCCGAGGTACGCTGCATAGCTCGTACCAGCTAATACATAGCTGCTAGTGTCGAGCATTCTCATGTTTGACGTCGGAATGCACATGTATCTAGGGTTTTTGATACCTAATCTGACGGTGTCTGTATCAATAACAGCGAAACGATCATTATTAATCAGATTGGTATCGAAGCGACCGCTGGTGAAGCCAAGCACTGGTACTTGACCAGGTTGCACTCAATCTTACCATAGCCTGACCTCTGCTAACCGAGGCCAAGACTTCTGTAAAAACCGACGAAGATGTAATATTTTTAGTCTCCACTCCAGCTCTACACATCGGGCATCCTGTAGGCCTTGCCAAGTTTAGCACCTGGAATTTCCATACCTGTCAGACTGTGATCATTGATATTTTTTTGCAGAAGCAGCTCGTACTTATTGACATTGTACTGCTGATATTTCAAAAATACATCAGCAATGCATTTGAACATGTCCGTAAGCCGAACCTTTCGATCGTCATTTACAAAGGAACGTACCCCTCGGTTAAGCTACCAGCTACCTATATGGGCACCGGAAGGTGCTCGCTTGTGATGATAGTACTCTCACCGTGTTGAGTCTCGGTAGGCTTAAAAATGGCCTTGAAGTCATAAACGATAAAGTGATCGGTGTACTGGAATTTACGGTATTTTTGAATAGATCCATTTTTTGCAAGTAAAAAGTCTGCAGCACCAGCAAAATTAACCAGTTTGGCATCAAAACTGTTTCCTAGTTAAAGCGCGCCTTTCCTTACAATATTGTGAGCAACGCGACGGTTTCAAATGGACAAGAGTACCTTGTTCGAGATTTTGACACTTTTACATCGGTTGCAGAAAAAGCAGTAAATTCTGGTACTAGTCAGCATTCTTGATGGAATACTTGGTTAGCATCGATTGAATAGTATGGGGAGCGGATCGGTAGATAGTTGGTTCAGCTGGAAAACACTCGATGCTTACAAGCTCACACTGAGTATTGCTTATGTTTCGTAGCTCAATGGAGCTCACGAAAATCATTGGGACGTAGTTCTGAAGCATATCAATGGTCTTGACGTACAAAACATGATTCTCATGGGTAATAATATCCATAGCCACATCATCTCTCTCTGAACGACGGATTCACTTAGCTTTACCGGTCTTTACATCCATAGAGTTGACGTTGACACCGAAACGAAAATATTTCTCAAATCCATCGAACTGCAGGAGGTCAATTAACTTGAAGCTTCTAAATAGGCTCAGCGAAAATTAGCCCGCCTTGTAGGAGTAGTAGCGCTTGAATACTTCTTTACCCGGGTCTGGATCCAACGAGGATCTTTTCTAGCATGCTGATGCAAGTGCAATGCAGTGAAGCACATGCTTGTTGTTGGTTTTAAGGAAGTTGATTATGTGCTTGTTATCACGAATAATATGTTGAATAACAACATCGCTGTCACCGAGTGCATGCTCGCGAAGTAAATGTAAAAGTTGAACCCCGTAATCGCCTTCAGCTTATAGCCAGATTTGGGAAAGCTTAGCGTATTAGCCAGCTCCATGGACCTCTTCTCTGAGATAATTTTCCTACGAATGTCAGATCGACTGTTGATAGCAACAGATGTGTTTTATACGAAAGGGTTAGCCCGATTTGGGTGCCAGTACTGGGTAAAATCACTATCCGTTAGTTTTATGCGATCGTACCCAAAAGCAATGTTTACCTTGAAGACGTTAGTTTGAGCAACAAGCCCGCTCTCGAGCTTGTCGTAGAATTCAGCAAGCTGAAAACCTTCATACAGGTGCACCTCCATGTATTTTCCGTTGTAAAATCGATACTTGGGGTCAGTTTTGTAGTCCAGAGACATTTTGTTTAGTCTCAACAGAAATCTTGTACTGCTTAGCGAACAGCTTCTAGCTGGTAAGACGGGAAACGTTGCTTACATACACCATCTTACCCGTTCTACCACGCACATTAGCACGGTAGCTCCTACCCCATTTGATAGCTTGGGTTATTTACACCTCTAAATCCTTCGAGCTCGTCCTGGTAGTCTTGCGAGTAGTATGTACGTACAGCCCTATAGGAATTAATTCAGTGTATGTGGCTTACACCAATGGAAGGTATCGATTCGATACAAATTACAACTTATTTTGGGAACTAAACTTTTTCAATCGCTGAAGGTTTCACTTTCGTAAAAGGGCTTTGCTAAGATATCATGAGATACAGTTAAATTACTTGATCGATGGGCATAGACAAAAAGCGAGCTTCGTCAGTGTCGATGTTGGGGAATCCGTGCGACGCTGGAGTAAATGCAGCCTATGTCGAAGTATTTGGTGTGGATGTTCCTGGCATTGGATGCTACCTTTTTTACGCCGTTTAGACGGCAGCCAAGCGTCCAGGTGTCCGTAAGCAATCTGGGGTAGGGTCTTCTGATAATGTATACCATTTAACTCTTCTAGTCCCGATTCTATGGTGTATTATACAGCATAAGGATAACTTGACTAGCGTAAAATCATCTATCTATGCATAATTTATCTGTTTGTAGCCCTCTTCCAGCAAAAGAGTCGGATGCACGTGATGATTGTATTGACTAAACCACCTGATACACTCACTACATAGCAACTGTTCCAGTTGGTTTCCTTGCAAAACGGATTGTCATTCACTTTTCGCGCCAAAGCATTGGCGCGCTGCTAAAACGTGCGAAGCTGTATTGAGCGGAGGAAACTTTTGCCCATTTGTCAATTAAAAGCTTGTGCAACAACAAAAATGGGCAAAGTTTCCTCCCGCTACATTTTGATACGCTGCCGATTGATCTCCCTCTTCGTCTACTATCAGCTCTCCCTTACGCCTCCCAAATCTAATCTGCTTTCTCATGTTAGGTGGGATGATATTTCCATTCTTCCAGGTCATATTCCAGGTCTGATGGCACGTGTCAGTGTTTTCGCTGTCCTCTCGGCGAACCTTGTTGCATAACGCTACGCGACCGCCAAAGGTACGCGTGCATTCCTCGCAGTAATACGGTGTTTCAAGACTACGCTGTGCTTGTCGGAGTAGGTTGAACACACCTTGCACTGGTATTGACGAAGCTTGTTCTTGTACGTTTCCGTAGTTTTGTGAGCACATGCGGAGGTCCAGACACTGGAGCTGACAGCAAATTTTGTGCTTTTGTCTGTGGTGAACACTGACTCGTTTTGTGCTACAGCCCGTGGCTAAGTAATTGACGATGCGCGAGTCTTTCCAGGAAGCAGCGACCATCCCAGGGATGCGTGAATTTGTTGCAGCAGTCGTCGACACACCGGTCGGATTCTTAGCAATTTCATGTGTAGTAGAAGCCACGGACTGCGCTGTAGCGGACGTGACAGGCGGGTAAGAAGCCACGGTCTATGCTGTAGCGGACGCCACAGCATATGATGTCACTGCCGCAGCTGTAGACACATCAGTCGGACATGTAGCGTCTGCAGGCATAGTAGGAGCCACGGCCTGTGCTGTAGCGGATGTCACAGACGGAGGAGGAGGCACAGCCTGTGGTTTAGCTAGCGCCAGAACATCGAATAGCGCTGCTGTAGTCGTAGACACGCCGGTCGGGCTCGTAGCACTGGTAGGCAGGGATTGATATTAAAATGATTTTTTTTAAAACTAATATATTAGTTGATATTACCAAAATTTTAACTAATAGCTGACTATTAGTTTGAAAAAGGCGCCACAAAACAAGCTAATATTAGTGATAATAATAACGAAGTATTAATATGTCGACCACCAATATTATTTGGGTTCTGTGTGGACCACAAGAGATCCTCATAGGCTACCAGGTTGGTAACCAGCATCCATGCGGCGGATCTCCTCCCGATTGTGCTTCAAGAGCACCTGCATCTCAGCGCGACGATTGTCCGTTCGGGTCCGCAGGCTGCTCATTACGATGCCGCCAGTAGAAAAAACGCGCTCTTGAAACGCGTTCGATGGCGATCTTCCCAACCAGACGCGCGCTAGTGCCGCAATAGATGGGAACAGAGTGGATCCAATCTCCCGAAACCAGCGCAGGATATCGACGTGCTTACAGACAGCCTCGACATTCCAGCAGTAGACCCCTTCGCGTCGAACCATCAGCATAGGTGTCAGACTGTCCATGGTTGTAGTAGGTTTAGGAGCTTGGTGCAGCACCACGGAGACCCAGTCCACGGAATCTTGCAGCCATTTCTCCAGGATCTTGTCCGCTTGGTCGTGTAGTGTTGATAGCGACGTGGCTCCAGCATTGGTCATTGGGACGGCAGCTCCGCAGATCGTCGTATCGTCCTCAGCACTTGGCACGAGATTCAGATTTGGCAGCGTATTGGTGGTTTCGCTTTGAATGGCCCCACGTGAAGCTTGGCTTTGTGCGCAGTACACTTCGCGATGCGCGTCACGGAGCAACCGTTTTCCTGACGCAATAATGGAATCGGTGGCAACTACTTCCGTTGTTTCAACATCTTTGCTGGCAGCATCATGCTGGAAGGGCGGCCGAGCTAGTGTCTCAATGGATGACTTCGTCCGAGGGTCCAGAAGAAGAGTCATTACCATCTCTGCAGTAGCGTTGGCAATGCGCTGTTTGATCTGGCCTTTCAATCGTGCGAGGCAAGTCTGTGCGAGAGGCGTGAGGTCGGTAGCTACAACATCAAAGCGCGGGAACGTCTTCATTGTTGTAGTCGTCGTCCGAGGCGACTCGAGGTCACAGACCGAGAAACCACCGCTGTTCGGACGATCAGCAGCGGACTTCAGGAGTACAATTAGCTCCGAGGCGACGAGCTCACTACTCTGCACTTCAAACCGCGCTAAATCTTCAATAGGTCGGCAGATTGCTTCCATCTCCACCAACAAGCGCCACTCCGCGAGAGCTAGACGGTCAAACACAGTCGCGTCATCTCCCTTCTCACACTTTTGAAAGTACACGGAGAATGTCTTGTAGTTCACGATGGTCCTCTGAAACAGCTTGAGCGTGAATCCTACGCGAGTATCACAGTCCACTACGGTCTTCAGTTTCGGTAGTTTGAAGAACTCCTGCACGCCTTCCAATCGCTTGCAGCGCAACTGCGTGCTAAAGTAGTTGTTCAAAGCACGAACGTTCTTGATAAGGTCTCGGCCTTCCTCGAAGGCTCCACCAACAGTACAGTAGTGCTGCTCGCGCTTTCGAGTGTTCGTCACCGGGTCATAGACCTCAACCGTTTCCTTATTCTCCCGAAGGCCCATCGCGTATTGCAAACACAAATTTAAGACATGCATCGAGTTATCCGTCTGGGATGACTCCACGAAGAGTTTGGATACCTTCCGGGCAGCAGAGGCCGTATCGGACACGGAAAACTGACCCATCTTCTCGATGTCAACGCCGTAGACATCTAGCGTGCGGGTGCAGATCATACGCTTGACATCACCAGCTACGTGGGATGAATTACCGACTGTGAGAAGCAACGCAATCTCACGGTGCTTCCAAGACTGATCATTGAACGAAATCGAGGTCCCCAGAGCAGCAACCTTTCCATTTCCAGTTGTCCATCCATCGTAGTGCACGTTCAGGAACGGCAGCCAGTGTGCAGCTTCATGTTCGCGTAACAACAACATCTTCGTCGCCTCACAAAACTTAGTGAAGAGGGCCGCCAACAAGTCTCGGAACGTTGATGCAGCGAGTACCGTAGTACTTGGATCTCCTGTCAATCGCTGGACCAATAGCCTAAAGCCTTCCGTGGCTACCGTGTTGTATGGTAAGCCAGCACCGACCAACCATTGCGCAACGAAGATGCCGACCTCGCGTTGGGTTGGTGTCCACAGTCTTCCCAATTCACCACGTCGCTTGCTGGCCCGGTCGTTGGTGGTAACTGGGTTTGCGCGCTTGTTCTCATGGGCATGCGCATGTGCCATGGCAGCATCAACGTGCTGAGCAGCCACCTTCAACTTCATGCCCATGTTGTTCTTTCCAGCCGGATGATCTTCATGAAGAGCTATCATGTGGGCTCTCACGTTGGAAGTGTTAGACCAGCGGTGTAAAGCGTTCTCCCACGCATTAGCCGCCGCAAAGGGACTGCACGTCAACTGCTGAGCGCATAGAAGGCAAATATGCGTGTACGCCTCCATATCCTGTCCCGATGACTTCGTGTACGGTGTTGTTAAACGGTGAGCAACATCCCAAACGTCGTGGCGGGTATTTTGCTGGCGGTAGTGGTAAACGTAAAGCGGGATTCCAAATGCATCAACATCAGTCGACGACGATGACGATGATTCGAACGACTGTGTCAGGTCCACGACATCATTCGTACGTAGCGACAAATCCACAGGCGCTGCTGACTCGTGAGCGGACAGCACTGACTCCTTAGAAGCTGGCATCACCGAAAACGGACACGTGGAATTTAAAGCTTCGATCTCGGATGCTGGAGGAGGTGAGGTCACGGTTTTCCACTTGTATAGGCAGGATGCACTACAAAAACGCTCCGCTAGAGTCCCATTATCGTACAGCTCATTGCTGCAGATGTGGTGGAGATCACGTCCACAAGCAACACAAGGTGCGGTCGTCGTAAGCTCCTCACAGGAGCAGTCGGCGTTGGCACATTTCATCGTAGGAGGGAAGGGCAGGCTGCAAAGCGAGGAAGAGGGGCTTGATTGCTGGAAAGATTAAAAATGAGGCAAATTAGTGTGTATGAGATCCTTTAGGTCGGTCCTGAGCGACGAACCTTCGATCGCCTTCATTGTATTCGAGAGCGGTCCTGTGCGACGAACCGCATCATGCTCGATAGATGGTGCTACAAGTGTCTGGGTATCATCATGAGGGTAAGGCGGGGAGTACTGCCGCCACCAGCGCCAGGAACCAGACTGCGTTGGTCGATAAGGAAATGCCATTCTATAATCAGATAGTAGTAGGGTATTAATATCTGATCAAAATTAAAACTAATAAGACGATATTACCATATGTTTTCCTTTGAGAATAAACTAATAGCGCTAATATTAGTTTAATATTAGTTTGTTATTAATATTTACTTCACTATTACTATAAGTCAAGTTACTATCAATCTCTGCTGGTAGGTGTAGCTGTAGCCAATGGCGCATCGACAATGATCGTAGCCGATGCCGGCACTGCACCAGAAGATGCTGTAGTAGCTGGTGAAGACGAATAAGCCGTAGTTACAGCCGTCACACCATAATAGAGCCATCCACACTGTTTCGCAAACGCCATCAGTGCCCCTGCACCTATTGCATGTGTGTGTTAGCTGGGTGTAGTATCAGAGATGCTAGTAGCACACTAACGCGTACCCGTAAATAAGTCGACGCCATCCTTCCCTCGAACAGTTTTACCGGGGCGGATGTAGCGATGGTCGTTGCTCAGGCTAGTGGGCGGCTTAGGCGCCCAACCCTGCTTGCAGAGCTCTCTCCACAGCTCCTTGAATATTTTTTTCATGCTTGGGCAATGGGGAGGGCGCGCTCGAAGGATTTCGAAATCCCGAAGGGCCTATTTCTGGAGCGAACGTGGTACGTGTATCTAAAGTTGCAAAAACCTCTATCCAACCATAAGATAGGTCGAGCTACCTGATCCGACATAGTCATGCTCAAAATGAGCTACGTTTTCGATTTACCTCTATCCAACCATAAGACAGGTCGAGCTACCTGATCCGACATAGACATGCTCAAAATGAGCTACGTTTTCGATTTGAAAGTTTACCATACAAACACGTATATGCGAGAGGATTTAAGCTTTGTTGCTTGCTGCATATTAATACCTGTTATAACCGTTATGCTGTATTATACAGCATACGGGACTAGAAGGGTTAACAGGTGCAGCTGCTCGTGTTGTGAAGCAATTTATGACTCATATCACGATGGATCATTCATTACATGTTGAAAAATTGATGGGTAACCAAATCAGTATTACTACGTCGAAGTATTACACAGGTTCCATTCTCCTACTCCCGTAGCATCACTATCGGAAGATACATGCCAGCGTAACCAGAATCAACTATGATTTCTCAAAATACTTTTTGTCAAGCGCAATTAGCAAGCCAATAAAAAAAAGTAGCCGACAGCGCGTTTTGACAAGAAAAAGTAACACAACTTAGTTACAGCGAATCTGAGTTATTGATTGGCTTAAAATACGGTAAAACTACAAAACACTTGCAACCCAGAGCACCAATAAATCCTACCAGGTCCTACTACTGCCACGCGTGTCATGCCAGAAATTGGTCCATGGCATGGCGTGGTTAGCTATAGGTAAGCCAGGAAGTTTATTAGAGATCATGCCAACAGACGATACACCTCACCTTAAATTAAGAAGTCCATAAGTTAATGCTGGTGGTAGAATTGATTGCAATTTGGGTAACTTCTACTATCAAGTCATCAAAGCTATTTTGAAAGCCACTTTTATTTTTAAGATCCCTATACTTGTAAACTGCACTGGTAAGTAAGCGTCTGCACCTGCAGCAAGAAACGCAGAGCACTCGAAGTTGGTGGGAAAGGCAGCTTGTGCTGCTGTTTGTATTTTTGTGAAGTGTGCTCTAGCATTTTCTCTCTCTCTTCTTCGTC